>NW_026090369.1:0-22776 GCF_024586455.1 Bactrocera neohumeralis
ACATAAGACCATAGAGACAGTGCATTTGGAAAAAATTCCATAATTTTACATTTAGGTATAAAACCGATTTTCTGGCATGCACACATTTAGAAATCCATATCAAGTTGCTTCAAATCAGTAGCTTAACATATTAAAATTATTTAATCTTCTTCATCTTACTGATGTTGGCAGAAAGCCAAAACGGCAGTGCATTTGGAAAATTCCAGAATTTTACATTTAGGTATAAAACCGATTTTCTTGCATTTACACATTTAGAAATCCATATCAAGTTGCTTCAAATCATTAGCTTAACATATTAAAGTTAATTAATTAACCCTCACCATCTTACTCAAGTTGACATAAGACCATAGAGACAGTGCATTTGGAAAAAATTCCATAATTTTACATTTAGGTATAAAACCGATTTTCTGCATGTACACATTTAGAAATTCATACCAAGTTGCTTCAAATTAATAAACTCACATATTAAAGTTAATTAATCTTTTTACTGAAGTTGACATAATACCATAACGGCAGTGCATTTGGAAAAATTCCATAATTTTACATTTAGGTATAAAACCGATAATCCGGCATGTACACATTTAGAAATCCATATCAAGTTGCTTCACATTAATAAATTCACATATTAAAGTTAATTAATTAACCCTCACCATCTTACTCAAGTTGACATAAGACCATAGAGACAGTGCATTTGGAAAAAATTCCATAATTTTACATTTAGGTATAAAACCGATTTTCTGGAATGTACACATTTAGAAATCCATATCAAGTTGCTTCAAATCATTAGCTTCACATATTAAAGTTAATTAATCTTCTTCATCTTACTGAATTGGCATAAAGCCGAGACAGCAGTGCATTTGGAAAATTCCAGAATTTTACATTTAGGTATTATACCGACTTTCTTGCATTTACACATTTAGAAATCCATATCAAGTTGCTTCAAATCATTAGCTTAACACATTAAAGTTAATAAATTAACCCTCACCATCTTACTCAAAATGACATAAGACCATAGAGACAGTGCATTTGGAAAAATTCCATAATATTACATTTAGGTATAAAACCGATTGCATGCATTTAGAAATCCATAAAGTTCTTCAAATTATTAAATTCACAGAATTTTACATTTAGGTATAAAACCGACTTTCTTGCTTTTACACATTTAGAAATCCATATCAAGTTACTTCAAAATATTAAATTCACATATTAAAGTTAATTAACTTTCTTCATCTTACAGAAGTTGGCATAAAGCCAAAACGGCAGTGCATTTGGAAAAATTCCATAATTTTACATTTAGGTATTAAACCGATTTCCTTGCATATACAAATTTGGAAATCCATATCAAGTTTCTTCAAATCATTAGATTCACATTTTAAAGTTAATTAACCTTCGTTATCTTACAAAAGTATGCATAAAGCCAAAAATCCGAATGCATTTGGAATTAGAGTTAATTAACTTTCTTCATCTTACTAAAGTTGGCATAAAGCCATAACGGCAGTGCATTTGGAAAATTCCAGAATTTTACATTTAGGTATAAAACCGGCTTTCTTGCATTTACACATTTAGAAATCCATATCAAGTTGCTACAAATCATTAGCTTAACATATTAGAGTTAATTAACTTTCGTCATCTTACTAAAGTTGGCATAAAGCCATAACGACAGTGCATTTGGAAAAATTCCACAATTTTACATTTAAGTATAAAACCGATTTTCCTGCATTTAAACATTTAGAAATCCATATCAAGTTGCTTCAAATCATTAAATTAACATATTAAAGTTAATTAACCTTTGTCATCTTACAGAAGTTCGCATAAAGCAAAAACTTCAGTGCATTTGGAAAAATTCCATAATTTTACATTTAATTATAAAACCGATTTTCCTGCATTTAAACATTTAGAAATCCATATCGAGTTTATTCAAATCATTAGCGTCACATATTCAAGTTAATTAACTTTCTTCATCTTACCAAAGTTGGCATAAAGCCATAACGACAGTGCATTTGGAAAAATTCCGCATTTTTACATTTAGGTATAAAACCGATTTTCCTGCATATACACATTTAGAAATCCATAACAAGTTCTTCAAATCATTAGCTTCACATATTAAAGTTAATTAACATTCTTAATCTTACTCAAGTTGACATAAAGCCATAACGGCAGTGCATTTGGAAAAATTCCACAATTTTACATTTAGGTATAAAACCGATTTTCTGGCAAGTACACATTTAGAAATCCATATCAAGTTGCTTCAAATCTTTAGCTTCACATATTAAAGTTAATTAATCTTCTTCATCTTACTGAAGTTGGCATAAAGCCAAAACGGCAGTGTATTTGGAAAAATTCCACAATTTTACATTTAGGTATTAAACCGACTTTCTTGCATTTACACATTTAGAAATCCATATCAAGTTGCTTCAAATCATTAGCTTTACATATTAAAGTTAATTAATTAACCCTCACCATCTTACTCAAGTTGACATAAGACCCATAGAGACAGTGCATTTGGAAAAAATTCCATAATTTTACATTTAGGTATAAAACCGATTTTCTGCATGTACACATTTAGAAATCCATATCAAGTTGCTTCAAATCATTAGCTTCACATATTAAAGTTAATTAATCTTCTCCATCTTCCTGAAGATGGCATAAACCCAAAACGGCAGTGCATTTGGAAAATTCCAGAATTTTACATTTAGGTATAAAACCGACTTTCTTGCATTTACACATTTAGAAATCCATATCAAGTTGCTTCAAATCATTAGATTCACATATTAAAGTTAATTAACCTTCTTCATCTTACTAAAGTTGGCATAAAGCCAAAACGGCAGTGCATTTGGAAAAATTCCATAATTTTACATTTAGGTATAAAACCGATTTTCCTGCATGTACACATTTAGAAATCCATATCAAGTTACTTCAAATCATTAAATTCACATATTAAAGTTAAGAAACTTTCTTCATCTTTCTAAAGTTGGCATAAAGCCATAACGGCAGTGCATTTGGAAAAATTCCATAATTTTACATTTAGGTATAAAACCGATTTTCTTGCATGTACACATTTAGAAATCCATATCAAGTTGCTTCAAATCATTAGCTTCACATATTAAAGTTAATTAATTAACTTCTTCATCTTACTCAAAGTTGGCATAAAGCCATAACGGCAGTGCATATGGAAAAATTCCATAATTTTACATTTAGGTATAAAACCGATTTTCTTGCATTTAACATTTAGAAATCCATATCAAGTTTATTCAAATCATTAACGTCACATATTAAAGTTAATTAACTTTCTTCTTCTTACCAAAGTTGGCATAAAGCCATAACGGCAGTGCATTAAAAAATTCCAAAAATTTAGGAATCCATATCAAGTTGATTCAAATCATTTACATATTAAAAATTAATTTTCGTCATCTTGCAAGTTGGCATAAAGACCATACAGTGCATTTGGAAAAAATTCCATAATTTTTCATTTAGGTATAAAACCGACTTCTTGCATGTACACATTTAGAAATACATAACTTTCTTCATCTTACTAAAGTCGGCATAAAGCCAAAACGGCAGTGCATTTGGAAAAATTCCACAATTTTACATTTAGGTATAAAACCGATTTTCCTGCATTTAAACATTTAGAAATCCATATCAAGTTTATTCAAATCATTAGCGTTCACATATTAAAGTTAATTAACCTTCGTCATGTTACTGAAGTTGGCATAAAGCCAAAACGGCAGTGCATTTGGAAAAATTTCCGAATTTTACATTTAGGTATAAAACCGATTTTCCTGCATATACACATCTGAAAATCCATATCAAGTTGATTCAAATTATTAGCTTCACATATCAAAGTTTATTAAACCTCATCATCTTACTCAAGTTGACATAAAGCCATAAACGCAGTGCATTTGGAAAAATTCCATAATTTTACATTTAGGTATAAAACCGACTTTCCTGCATGCACACATTTAGAAATCCATATCAAGTTTATTCAAATCATTAACGTCACATATTCAAGTTAATTAACTTTCTTCATCTTACCAAAGTTGTCATAAAGCCATAACGGCAGTGCATTTAGAAAAATTCCACAATTTTACATTTAGGAATAAAACCGATTTTCCTGCGTTTAAACATTTAGAAATCCATGTCAAGTTGCTTCAAATCATTAGCTTCACATATTAAAGTTAATTAATTAACCCTCACCATCTTACTCAAGTTGACATAAGACCATAAAGGCAGTGCATTTGGAAAAAATTCCATAATTTTACATTTAGGTATAAAACCGACTTTCCTGCATGCACACATTTAGAAATCCATATCAAGTTGCTTCAAATCATTAGCTTCACATATTAAAGTTAATTAATCTTCTTCATCTTACTAAAGTTGTCATAAAGCCATAACGGCAGTGCATTTAGAAAAATTCCACAATTTTACATTTAGGTATTATACCGACTTTCTTGCATTTACACATTTAGAAATCCATATCAAGTTGCTTCAAATCATTAGCTTTACATATTAAAGTTAATTAATTAACCCTCACCATCTTACTCAATTTGACATAAGACCAAAACGGCAGTGCATTTGGAAAAATTCCATAATTTTACATTTAGGTATAAAACCGAATTTCCGGCATGCACACATACAACAAGTGAAGTGAAGTGAAAGTGACGTGTTTTTCTGGTGCTCCGCATATGGCACCAACTACTAGTGGAAATACCCAAAAATTATTTTCCAAGTGCGCGAAAACACAGTGCTCACATCACCCAAGACAAATCACAGAACTGAGCAGGTGCTCTTGTGTAAAAAAAGAAGTAAGTGATAAAACATATTTTAAATATCTATTTTTTTCTTGTGCGAAGGTACACAGAAAGAGAATTCGCAAGAAGCCATATTCTCTCTCTCCCTTCCACAAAAGCAACACATCCCACAACCCACGTTCCACACTAAAAGAAATCAACAGGGATTTATTCTGAGGAATTTCCGTGATCACCATTCTGAGGAAATGGCAGCTAAAACCAAACAGGCAAATACCTTTACTGGTAATAAATAGGATGTTAATCCATTCACCCCGATCGCCGGACCGTCAGGCAACAATGCCTATATTGCAGAGCATTAAAGTTGCTAAACCATCTGCCTGCGAGGTAACTCTGTTGACAATGAAAGCCTTCGACTAACGACTCCAGCGTAGTCAACATACCTTCATCAAATAAAACCAATAGCAGCGATTTGATGATAACAATGAGCGAAGGAGAGAATGCGCTCTCCGCTCTGGGAGTGCTAATAGATGAGCTAATCTCTCTCACGCACAGCCAGAAGCAAAGACATGTCAACCAGCACATGCGAAACTTAATAGACCAAATATCGCAACTGCAAAATCAAGCAACAAGAGAAGTTAGAGAGGCGGCATCTCTCCCGATTACCCAGCCGAAAAGAGGCCGCGCAAAGGGCTCTGAAGAACCAATGGCCGAGGAGCAGACTCAACAACAAACGAAACGAACATGTTTCAATTCGCCAAAAACCCGGGCGAGAACAAATCTGATTGGTCAGTTTAAACGATCAATTATAATGAAGGACAACGCCAATACCAACAATTTACAAGGCACCACAAAGTCGCTGCTAGCAGCTCAGTTGGGCACGCAAACATCACAAGAGGCTAACTGCTGCTCTCTAAAACCAATGGAGGAGCCGTGGAACATAGTAGCTAGGAAAGCTAACCAAAAGTCTACGAAATTGCCGAAGGCCAAGCCCCAGGCCATATTGATCTCGAAAAATGGGAATCTTACCTACGCTGAAATTCTACGCAAAATTAAGACTGACTCTAATTTGAACGCATTCGGAAACATGGTAACCAAAATACGCAAAACACAAGGCGGAGAAATGCTGCTACAACTAAGCGGTACAGTGATACCAACAGACTCGCACGAAAATATGAAGAAATGCCTTGGTGACCAAGCAAACGTTAAATTGTTGACCCAGGAGATCCTACTTGAGTGTAAAGACTTGGATGAAATCACCAGTAAGGAAGAGGTTCTCTATGCTCTGCAAAGAGAGTTGAGACAATCGCAGCAATTAAGGGCATAAGAAAGGCGTACGGAGACACTCAAACTGCACTCATAAAACTCCCGGTTGAGGCAGCTAGACAGCTTCTACAAAGTAGAAAGCTGAAAGTCGGGTGGGTAATCTGCCGTATTCGGGAACTTAGGCAACCGCAGCGTTGCTTCAAGTGTCTTGACTATGGACACACAGCGAAAGTGTGCGCAAACGAGGATAGGTCTAGGATCTGCAGAAGATGTGGCGAAGGTGAACATCAGGCCAAGGAATGCACCAATAAGCCGAAATGTTTACTCTGCCTGAAGGCAGGATCCAAAGAAACTGAGCATTTCACTGGAAGCGTCAGATGCCCGGTATATAAGAAGGCAGCACAACAGGTCGTATGAGATTATTACAACTCAACCTTAACCATTGTCAAGCGGCACAGGATCTGATAAAACAAACGATCGCTGAAAAGCAGATCGACTTGGCATTACTCAGCGAACCATACAAAACCGGGCGGAGTGTAAACTGGTTAAGTGACACAAAAATAAGGCTGCTGTATGGAAATGTAACCCTAGTTTCCCTCAACTGGAGTCTAAATGCTCTTTCAACGGCTTTGTTCGAGCTAAAGTTAGCGACATACATATATATAGTTGCTATTCCCCCCAGCATCAATGATGAAGAATTTAAGAATATCATCGACAGCATTGTGACCGATGCCCGAGGTAGAACTAAACTGATAATAGCTGGCGATTTTAATGCCTGGGCTATTGAATGGGGATGCAAAAGAACTAATAGTAGGGGCAAAGCCTTACTAGAAGCTTTTTCTTCCCTTGATCTTGAGCTACTCAACACAAGTAACCAATGTACGTTCAACAAAGGCGGTCGACAATCAGTGATCGATCTTACTTTCGTAAACTCAAGCCTAGTTCGTAGATCGCAATGGCAAATTAGCGATCAGTACACTTTCAGCGATCACTATGCCATTATATTTGAGGTAAATGCTCCCCAAACACGGCTCCACCTACAGACCCTAACAAGAAGTTCATGGCGACCCAAAACATTTGACCCAGACCTTTTCGAAGAAGCCTTTGGACCCGCTACTCTTCCTGACAACTTGCGGTCGGTTAACCAGGCGACTGCATTGATTATGAGCCGCATTAAGAGTGCATGCGACATATCAATGTCAAAGCTTCCACGGCGTAATAATCATCCCCCCGTTTACTGGTGGAACGACTCAATTGCTAAACTGCGGAAAGAATGCCAAAAAGTAAGACGCTTATACCAAAGGTCTCGTGGTACCTGTGATTACAACTCTCTACAAGCAAGTTTCAAGGCCAAGAGGAAGCTTTTGAAACAGACTATAAAAAGTAAACAGGAATGTTTTCTCAAACTCTGTGACGATGCAGAAAACAATGCCTGGTGTCTCGCATACAAGACCGTAATGGGAAAACTACGCATTCGAGGTCAAATGCCTACTTCCTCAACAACCCTTGACAGAATTGTCTCAGTTCTTTTCCCGACCCGACCCCAACTACCTCGAGAGATCGCGGTGGTGCAACAAAGAGAGTTATTACCAGAAGTAACGAACGAAGAGGTTATAGAGGCATGCGACCGGCTTGACCCAGGTAAAGCCTCAGGACCAGATGGCATCCCTAATATAGCGCTTAAAGCAGCGATCGTTAGGAACATAGACCCTTTTAGAGCACTGTATAATTTATGCATGCATAATGGCTGTTTCCCAAAAATCTGGAAAAGGCAACACCTAATATTACTGCCTAAACCAAACAAAGCTCTGACAGACCCGTCCCACTACCGACCACTCTGCATGTTGGACTCTGCGGGAAAAATTCTTGAGCGGATCATTTATCAACGCTTAAGTAAGGCCATTGACGACGCCGGCGGCTTATCCCCAAACCAATTTGGATTTAGGAAGGCAAGATCAACAATCGAAGCGGTGACCCTTGTGAAGACACTGGCGGAAAATGCCATTAGTGGGAAAAGATGGAAAGGTGGCACCATCAAATATTGTATGGTTGCAACCCTCGATGTCAAAAATGCCTTCAATACGGCATCTTGGCCAAGTATACTAAGTGCGCTAAAAAACTTCTCGGTACCGGCATATCTCTACAACCTGATAGTCAGTTACTTCAACGAAAGGACCCTATGCTACAACACAAACCAGGGCTACAAAAAATACAAAATCTCTGGGGGAGTGCCACAGGGATCTGTACTCGGGCCCCTCCTCTGGAATATAATGTATGATGGAGTACTACGACTCAAAGTACCGGCAAACGTACATATAATTGGGTTTGCAGACGACATTGCCGTGGTGGTAATAGCTAAGCATATAGAGGAAATAGTTTCGGTAACCAACACAACAATTTCACAAATTAACAATTGGCTCGAAACTAATGGACTATCTCTGGCAGAGAGCAAAACCGAAGCCGTACTTATTACAGGCAGAAAGGTCCGAGAAGTTGCTACATTCTGTACGAAAGGTGTAAGCATAACCACACAGCCAGCTATAAAATATTTGGGAATCGTTCTCGACGCAAGACTATCGTTTAAAGAACACGTGGCTTATGCAAGTGAAAAAGCTACGAAAATATGCAGAGCTCTAACCCGGCTAATGCTCAATACCCGTGGACCAAAACAAAATAGGAGACGACTACTAGCCGGAGTATTAAAGTCAGTTGCTCTATTTGGTGCCCAAATATGGGAGAAAGCTCTTGAAGTCAAATCATACCGACGCGGCCTATTTTCCACTTACACCATATGCGCATTGAGAGTATGCTCCGCGTTTCGTACGGTATCCGAAGACGCTGCCCTAGTGATCGCGGGCTTACACCCGCTAGACCTCTTAGCCAAAGAGCTCACATACCGTTCAAATGAGATAGTAACGCTCAGAACCCAAAAAGTGGAAGCCAGAGCAGATACGGTGAAGCGCTGGCAAAAACGATGGGAAGACAGCCGAAATGGCCGCTGGACATTCCGACTAATCCCTAAATTGGAACTATGGCTTAATAGATCGCACGGAGAAGTAGATTTTTACCTCACCCAAGTTCTCTCTGGACACGGCTGTTTCAAATCATATTTGAAGCGATTCAATCATGAAGACAACGAGTATGCGACTATTGCGGAGGCGAGATCATCGAGAATGTGGAGCACACAATTTTCCTATGTGCGAAATACGACGAAGAAAGGCAATCTTTGAGAAACGCATTCGGGGTAGACCCAACCCCAGAAAACCTAGTGTCTCAAATGGTAGAATCACTAGATAAGTGGAAAGCCGTGTCCGAAGTGGCAGCAAAAATCATGAAACGACAAAGAGCTGGAGAACAACAACGTAGAAGACTACTCCAAATTCCAACGAACAACTAAGACGCGACACACAAACCTTGACTGGAGCAGACAAGAAGGTTTGGTGACAATCACTGTACTAGGTGGGTATAAGACAAACCGAGGTAGGGCCAAGTAAATGCAGCTTGTTACTGAATGCATTGGGACCATCACGTACGTATGAGTAATACTCAACCTTCCTCCCGACGTAACACTTGACGGTGGTACCGGAGGGGTCGGTACAAGACATGGGGTTCAGGCTTTCGATGCTTCCTCCTCGTAAAAAAAAAAAAATAAAAAAAAAAAAAAAAAAAAAAAAAAAAAAAAAATACCAAGTTGCTTCAAATAATTAGCTTCACATATTAAAGTTAAATAATCTCATTCATCCATAAAGCCAAAATGCCAGTGCATTTGGAAAAATTTCACATTTTTGTACATTTAGGTATAAAACCGGTTTTCTTGCATATACACATTTAGAAATCCATATCAAGTGGCTTCGAATCATTAGCTTCACATATTAAAGTTAATTAATCTCATTCATCAAACAGAAGTTGGCTAAAGCCAAAACGACAGTGCATTTGGAAAAATTTCACAATTTTACATTTAGGTATAAAGCCGATTTTCCTGCATGTACACGTTTAGAAATCCATATCAAGTTGCTTCAAATCATTAGCTTCCCATATTAAAGTTAATTAACCTTCTTAATCATACAGAAGTTTGCATAAAGCCAAAACGACAGTGCATTTGGAAAAATTCCAGAATTTTACATTTAGGTATAAAACCGATTTTCTTGCACATACACATTTCGAAGTGCACAACGAATTGCTTCAGATCATTAGCTTCACATATCAAAGTTAATTAACCCTCACCATCTTACTCAAGTTGACATAAAGCCAAAACGGCAGTGCACTTGGAAAAAGTCCACCATATTACACTTAGGTATAAAACCGGTTTTCTTGCATATACACATTTAGAAATCCATATCAAGTTGCTTCGAATCATTAGCTTCACATATTAAAGTTAATTAATCTCATTCATCAAACAGAAGTTGGCTAAAGCCAAAACGACAGTGCATTTGGAAAAATTTCACAATTTTACATTTAGGTATAAAGCCGATTTTCCTGCATGTACACGTTTAGAAATCCATAGCAAGTTGCTTCAAATCATTAGCTTCCCATATTAAAGTTAGTTAACCTTCTTCATCATACAGAAGTTTGCATAAAGCCAAAATGACAGTGCATTTGGAAAACTTTCACAATTTTACACTTAGGTATAAAACCGGTTTTCTTGCATATACACATTCAGAAATCCATATCAAGTTGCTTCGAATCATTAGCTTCACATATTAAAGTTAATTAATATCATTCATCAAACAGAAGTTGGCTAAAGCCAAAACGGTAGTGCATTTGGAAAAATTCCACAATTTTACATTTAGGTACAAAACCGGTTTTCTTGCATATACACATTTAGAAATCCATAGCAAGTTGCTTCAAATAATTAGCTTCACATATTAAAATTAATTAACCTTCTTCATCTTACAGAAGTTTGCATAAAGCCAAAATGACAGTGCATTTGGAAAAATTTCACAATTTTACACTTAGGTATAAAACCGGTTTTCTTGCATATACACATTTAGAAATCCATATCAAGTGGCTTCGAATCATTAGCTTCACATATTAAAGTTAATTAATCTCATTCATCAAACAGAAGTTGGCTAAAGCCAAAACGACAGTGCATTTGGAAAAATTTCACAATTTTACATTTAGGTATAAAACCGATTTTCTTGCATATACACATTTAAAAATCCATATCAAGTTGCTTCACATCAGTAGCTGCACATATTAAAGTTTATTAACTTTCTTCATCTTACTCAAGTTGACACAAAGCCAAAACGGCAGTGCGTTTGGAAAAAAACCACTATTTTACACTTAGGTATAAAACCGGTTTTCTGGCATATACACATTTAGAAGTCCATACCAAGTTGCTTCAAATAATTAGCTTCACATATTAAAATTAGTTAACCTTCTTCATCATACAGAAGTTTGCATAAAGCCAAAATGACAGTGCATTTGGAAAAATTTCACAATTTTACACTTAGGTATAAAACCGGTTTTCTTGCATATACACATTTAGAAATCCATATTAAGTTGCTTCAAATCATAAATTCACATATTAAAGATAATTAACTTTCCTCATCTTGCAAAGTTGGCATAAAGCCAAAACGACAGTGCATTTGGAAAAATTCTACAATTTTACATTTAGGTATAAAACCGATTTTCTTGCATATACACATTTAGAAATCCATATCGAGTTGATTCAAATCATTATCTTCACATATCAAAGTTAATTAACCTTCTTGATCTTACAGAAGTTGGCATAAAATCAAAATGACAGTGCATTTGGAAAAATTTCACAATTTTACATTTAGGTATAAAACCGATTTGCTTGCATATACACATTTAGAAATCCATAGCAAGTTGCTTCAAATCATTAGCTTCACATATTAAAGTTAATTAACCTTCTTCATTTTACTGAAGTTGGCATAAAGCCAAAACGACAGTGCATTTGGAAAATTCCACAATTTTACATTTAGGTATAAAACCGATTTTCTTGCATTTACACATTTAGAAATCCATATCAAGTTGCTTCAAATCGTTAGCTTAACATATTAAAGTTAATTAACTTTCTTCATCTTACTGAAGTTGGCATAAAGCCAAAACGGCAGTGCATTTGGGAAATTCCAGAATTTTACATTTATGTAGATATAAAACCGATTTTCTTGCATGTACACATTTAGAATCATTTTGATTAATTTGCTTCAAATCGTTAGCTTCACATTTTAAAGTTAATTAACCTTCTTCATCTTGCTAAAGTTGGCATAAAGCAAAACGGCAGTACATTTGGAAAATTCCACAAATTTACATTTAGGTATAAAACCGATTTTCTTGCATATACAAATTTAAAAATCCATATCAGAGAATTGCCTTCAAATCATTAGCTTCACATATTAAAGTTAATTAATCCCCATCATCTTACTCAAGTTGACATAAGACCAAAACGGCAGTGCATTTGGAAAAATTCCACAATTTTACATTTAGGTATTAAACCGATATTCTAGCATGTACACTTTAAGAAATCCATATCAAGTTGCTTCAAATCATTAGCTTCACATATTAAAGTTAGTTAATCTTTTTCATCTTACTCAGGTTGAAGTAAAGCCATAACGGCAGTGCATGTGGAAAAATTCCACAATTTTACATTTAGCTATAAAACCGACTTCTTGCATGTACACATTTAAAAATCCATATCAAGTTGCTTAAATCATTTGCTTAACATATTAAAGTTAATAAATCTTCTTCATCTTACCCAAGTTGACATGAAACCATAACGGCAGTGCATTTGGAAAAATATTCCACAATTTTTTCATTTAGGTATAAAACCGATTTTCTTGCATATACACATTAGAAATCCACATCGAATTGCTTCAAATCATTATCTTCGCATATTAAAGTTAGTAATATCCTTTCTTCATCTTACTGAAGTTGGCATAAAGCTAAAACGGCAGTGCATTTGGAAAATTTTCACAATTTTACATTAAGGTATAAAACCGACTTTTCTTGCATGTACACATTTAGACATCCATATCAAGTTGCTTCAAATCATTAGCTTTACATAATAAAGTTAATTAACCTTCTTGATCTTACAGAAGTTGGCATAAAGCCAAGTCGGCAGTGCATTTGGAAAAATTCCACAATTTTACATTTAAGTATAAAACCGATTTTCTTGCATGTACACATTTAGAAATCCATATCAAGTTACCTCAAATCATTAGCTTAACTTATTAAAGTTAATTAACCTTCTTCATCTTGCAGAAGTTGGCATAAAGCCAAAACGGTAGTGCAATTTGAAAATTCCAGAAATTTACATTTAGGTATAAAACCGGCTTTCTTGCATGCACATTTAGAAATCCATATTAGGTTGTTTCAAATTATCAAATTCATATTAACGTTAATTTACTTTCTTCATCTTACTAAAGTTGGCATAAGCCATAACGGCAGTGCATTTGAAAAATTCCACAATTTTACATTTAGGTATAAGACCGATTTCCTTGCATATACACATTTAGAAACACGTATCAAGTTGCTTCAAATCATTATCTTCAAATATTAAAGTTAATTAACTTTCTTCATCTTACTAAAGTTGGCATAAAGCCATAACGGCAGTCCATTTGGAAAAATTCCACAATTTTACATTTAGGTATAAAACCGATTTTCTCGCATGTACACATTTAGAAATCCATATCGAGTTGATTCAAATCATAAGCTTCACATATTAAAGTTAATTAACTTTCTTCATCTCACATAAGTTCGCATAAAGCCAAAATGGCAGTGCATTTGGAAAAATTCCACAATTTTACATTTGGGTATAAAACCGACTTTCTTGCATGTACACATTTAGAAATCCATATCAAGTTGCTTCAAATCATTAGCTTAACATATTAAAGTTAATTAGTTTTCTTCTTTTTACTGGAATTGCATAAAGCCATAACAGCAGTGCATTTGGAAAAATACCATAATTTTACACTTATGTATAAAACCGATTTTCTTGCATATACACATTTAGAAATCCATATCAAGTTGCCTCAAATCATTAGCTTCACATATTAAAGTTAATTAACCTTCACCATCTTACTGAAGTTGGCATAAAGCCAAATCGGCAGTGCATTTGGAAAATTCCACAATTTTACATTTAGGTATAAAACCGATTTTCTTGCATGTGCACATTTAGAAATCCATATCAAGTTGCTTAAAATCATTAGCTTCACATATTAAAGTTAATTAACCTTCTTCATCTTACCGAAATTGGCATAAAGCCAAAACGGCAGTGCATTTGGAAAATTCTATTACTTTACATTTAGGTATCAAACCGCTTTCCTTTCATGTACACATTTAGAAATCCATACCGAGTTGCTTCAAATCATTAACTTCACATATTAAAGTTACTAAATACATAAAAACATACAGTGCATTTGGAAAAAAAATCCACAATTTTACATTTAGTATAAAACCGATTTTCTGGCATATACACATTTAGAAATCCATATTAAGTTGCTTCAAATCATTAGCTTCACATATTAAATTTAATTAACCTTCTTCATCTTACAGAAGTTGACATAAAGCCAAAACGGCAGTGCATTTGGAAAAATTCCACAATTTTACATTTAGGTATAAAACCGATTTTCTGGCATGTACACATTTAGAAATCCATATCAAGTTGCTTCAAATCATGAGCTTTACATATTAAAGTTAATTGACTTTCTTCATCTTACTAAAGTTACATAAAGCCAAACGGCAGTGCATTTTAATAAAACTCCATAATTTTACATTTAGGTATAAAACCGATTTTTTTGGATGTACACATTTAGAAATCCATACCAAGTTGTTTCAAATCATTAGCTTAACATATTAAAGTTAATTAACCTTCGTCATCTTACAGAATTTCGCGTAAATCAAAAACGGCAGTGCATTTGGAAAAATTCAAATTTTTCATTTAGGTATAAAACCGAATTTCCTGAATGTACACATTTTGAAATCCATACGAAGTTGCTTCAAATCATTATCTTCACATATTAAAGTTAATTAATTTTCTTCATCTTACTAAAGTTGGCATAAAGCCAGAACGGCAGTGCATTTGGAAAAAATTCCACAATTTTACATTTAGGTATAAAACCGATTTTCTTGCATGTACACATTAAGAAATCCATATCAAGTTGCCTCAAATCATTAAATTCACATATTAAAGTTAATTAACCTTCTTCATCTTACTGAAGTTGGCATAAAGCCAAAACGGCAGTGCATTTGGAAAATTCCATAATTTTACATTTAGGTATAAAACCGATTTTCCTGCATTTAAACATTTAGCAATCCATATCAAGTTGATTCAAATCATTAACGTCACATATTAAAGTTAATTAATCTTCTTCATCTTACTGAAGTTGGCATAAAGCCATAACGGCAGTGCATTTGAAAAAATTCCACAATTTTACATTTAGGTATAAAACCGACTTTCTTGCATGTGCACATTTAGAAATCCATATCAAGTTGCTTCAAATCATTAGCTTCACATATTAAAGTTAATTAACCTTCATCATCTTACAGAAGTTGGCGTAAAGCCAAAACAGGAATGCATTTGGAAAAATTCAACAAATTTACATTTAGTCATAAAACCGATTTTCTGGCATGTACACATATAGAAATCCATATCAAGTTGCTTCAAATCACTAGCTTCACATTTAAAGTTATTTAACCTTCTTCATCTTACTGAAGTTGACATAAAGCCAAAACGGCAGTGCATTTGGAAAATTCCACAACTTTACATTTAGTTATGAAACCGATTTTCTGGGATGTACACATTTAGAAATCCATATCAGGGTTGCTTCAAATCATTATCTTCACATATTAAAGTTAATTAACTTTCTTCATCTTACTAAAGTTGGCATAAAGCCATAACGGCAGTGCAGTTGGAAAAATTCAACAATTTTACATTTATTTATAAAACCGATTTTCTTGCATGTACACATTAAGAAATCCATATCAAGTTGCTTCAAATCAGAAGCTTATCATATTGAAGTTAATTAACCTTCGTCATCTTAGAGAAGTTCGCATAAAACAAAAACGGCAGTGCATTTGGAAAAATTCCACAATTTTACATTTAGTTATAAAAACGATTTTCTGGCATGTACACATTTAGAAATCCATATCAAGTTGCCACAACTCATAAGCGTAACATATTAAAGTTAATTAACCTTCTTCATCTTACAGAAGTTGGCATAAAGCCAAAACGGCAGTGCATTTGGAAAAATTCCACAATTTTACATTTAGGTATAAAACCGATTTTCTTGCATGTACACATTTAGAAATCCAAACCAAGTTGCTTCTAATCATTAATTCACATATTAAAGTTAATTAACTTTCTTCATCTTACAGAAGTTGGCATAAAGCCAAAACGGCAGTGCATTTGGAAAAATTCCACTATTTTACATTTAGGTATAAGACCGGCTTTCTTGCTGGTACAATTTAGAATTCAATATTTAGTTTATTCAAATCATTAACACATATTCAAGTTAATTAACTTTCTTCATCTTACTAAAGTTGGCATAAAGCCATAACGACAGTGCATTTGGAAAAATTCCACAATTTTACATTTAAGTATAAAACCGATTTTCCTGCATTTAAACATTTAGAAATCCATATCGAGTTTATTCAAATCATTAAAGTCACATATTCAAGCTAATTAACCTAAAACATATTACAGATGTTGGCATAAGAACATAACGGCAGTGCATTTGGAAAAATTCCGCCATTTTACATTTAGTTATAAAACCGATTTTCGTGCATATACACATTTAGAAATTCATATCAAGTTGCTTCAAATCATTTAGTTTCACATATAAAGGTTAACTAATTAATCCTCACCATCTCACTCAAGTTCACATAAGACCATAACGAAAATGCAATTGGAAAAATTCAACAATTTTACATTTATTTATAAAACCGATTTTCTTGCATGTACACATTTAGAAATCCATATCAAGTTGCTTCAAATCATTAGCTTTACATATTAAAGTTAACTAACCTTCGTCATCTTACAGAAGTTCGCATAAAGCCAAAACGGCAGTGCATTTGGAAAAATTCCACAATTTTGCATTTAGGTATAAAACCGATTTTCCTGCACTTAAACATTTAGCAATCCATATCGAGTTGATTCAAATCATTAACGTCACATATTCAAGTTAATTAACCTTCGTCATATTACAGAAGTTGGCATAAGAACATAACGGCAGTGCATTTGGAAAAATTCCTCAATTTTACATTTAGTCATAAAACCGATTTTCTGGCATGTACACATTTAGAAATCCATATCAAGTTACCTAAAATCATAATCTTAACATATTAAAGTTAATTAACCTTCATCATCTTACAGAAGTTGGCGTAAAGCCAAAACGGGAGTGAATTTGGAAAAACTCAACAAATATACATTTAGCATAAAACAGATTTTCTGGCATGTACACATTTATAAAATCCATATCAAGTTGCTTCAAAACATTAGCTTCACATATTAAAGTTAACTTACTTTCTTCATCTTACTAAAGTTGGCATAACGCCATAACGACAGTGCATTCGGAATAATTCCGCAATTCTACATTTAGTTATAAAACCGATTTTCTGGTATGTACACATTTATAAAATCCATATCAAGTTGCTTCAAAACATTAGCTTCACATATTAAAGTTAATTAACTTTCTTCATCTTACTAAAGTTGGCATAAAGCCATAACGGCAGTCCATTTGGAAAAATTCCATAATTTTACATTTAGGTGTAAAACCGACTTTCTTGCATGTACACATTTAGAAATCCATATCAAGTTATTTTAAATTATTAAATTCACATATTAAAGTTAATTAACTTTCTTCATCTTACTCAAGTTGGCATAAAGCCAAAACGGCAGTGCATTTGGAAAAATTCCATAATTTTACATTTAGGTATAAAACCGACTTTCTTGCATGTACACATTTAGAAATCCATATCAAGTTGTTTCAAATCATTAGCTTAACATATTAAAAGTTAATTAACCTTCGTCATCTTACAGAAGTTCGCATAAAGCAAAAACGGCAGTGCATTTGGAAAAATTCCACAATTTTTCATTTAGGTATAAAACCGACTTTCTTGCATGTACACATTAAGAAATCCATATCAAGTTACTTCAAATTATTAAATTCACATATTAAAGTTAATTAACTTTCTTCATCTTACTCAAGTTGGCATAAAGCCAAAACGGCAGTGCATTTGGAAAAAATTCCATAATTTTACATTTAGATATAAAACCGACTTTCTTGCATGTACATATTTAGAAATCCATATCAAGTTGTTTCAAATTATTAAATTCACATATTAAAGTTAATTAACTTTCTTCATCTTACTAAAGTTGGCATAAAGCCATAACGGCAGAGCATTTGGAAAAATTCCACAATTTTACATTTAGGTATAAAACCGATATTCTGGCATGTACACATTAAGAAATCCAAATCAAGTTACTTCAAATTATTAAATTCACATATTAAAGTTCATTAACTTTCTTCATCTTACTCAAGTTGGCATAAAGCCAAAACGGCAGTGCATTTCGAAAAAATTCCATAATTTTACATTTAGGTATAAAACCGACTTTCTTGCATGTACATATTTAGAAATCCATATCAAGTTGTTTCAAATTATTAAATTCACATATTAAAGTTAATTAACTTTCTTCATCTTACTAAAGTTGGCATAAAGCCATAACGGCAGAGCATTTGGAAAAATTCCACAATTTTACATTTAGGTATAAAACCGATTTTCTTGCATGTACTTCTTCTTCTTAATTGGCGTAGAAACCGCTTAAGCGATTATAGCCGAGTTAACAACAGCGCGTCAGTCGTTTCTTCTTTTCATAACGGCCATTGGATATTCCAAGCGAAAAATCCTTCATAATTTTACATTTGGTATCCAAACCGAGGTCTTCCTCTTCCTCTGAAATCCACATCAAGCGGGTTGCGTCAAATATTTTCAGAGCATAGTAAAAGTTTTTTATCCGTAGTCGCTTAATTCGCTGAACTTGTCGATGTCGTCCATATCGGTACAGCATTTGGAAAAATTCCATCGAATGCGGTATTCATTTAGGCTATAAAACCATAAATCTTTCGCAGAATGTTTCATCTAGAAATCGCAGCGTCGACTCAATCCGTTTTGACATCGGCCATAGACTCTGCACCATACAGCAGGACTTCATCTTATGAGCGACCTATAAGAGTTTGGTTTTTGTTTGTCGAGAGAGGATTTTGCATTTCAATTATAAACTCAGTTTCTTGAAGTAGCACCTTTGGCAAGAGTTATCCTGCGTTGGATTTCAAGGCTGACATTGTTGGTGGTGTTTACGCATGGTTCCAAGATAGACGAAATTATCTACGACTTCAAAGTTATGACTCTTCATCAGTGAAAGTTGGCATAAAGCCAAAACGGCAGTGATTTGGAAAAAACGATAATTTGTACATTTAGGTATAAAACCGACTTGCCCTCGTTCACTGCCAGAAATCCATTTTCAAGTTGCTTCAAATCATTGCTTCCACATATTAAAAGTTAATTAACGGCGCTTCATGATATCAATAAAGTCGGCATAAGCCAACGGCAGTGCATTTGGAAAAATTCCATAAATTTTACATTTAGGTATAAAACCGACTTTTTCTGCATGTACACATTGAAGAAATCCACGATAGGGAATCGCCTTATTAAACCTCGTTTGGTATCAAAAACGGTTCGGAAGGTCTTTCTTCATCTGACGAAGTTGACATACTCAAAATCAACACAGCAGTATTATTTGCGGAAAAATTCCAAATTCAGACATTTAGGCATAAAACCGACTTTTTGCATGTACACATTTAGAAATCCATATCAAGTTTTGAAATCGACGAACATATTGTGTTATTCTTCTTTCATCTTTTAAAGTTGGCATAAAGCCAAAACGCATGATTGAAAAATCTGGTCGGTTGTTGATTTAGGTATAAAGCCACATGTACACATTTAAAATCCATCAGTTTGTTGACGGTTATTAAATCTTTCACACATTACGTTAATTAACTTTCTTATATGCGATGTTGCATAAAGGCTAATCCCACGGTAGTTGGCGAAGAAATCTCAATTTTACATTTAGGTACTTAAAATTCCAATCGTTGGGCACTTTCGTCATGTACCATATTTTACAAACCAGCTGAGTTGCATTCAAATTATTTCTTCGACGCCGTATATTGAATAGCTCGGTTAATTAGTCCGTCGGCTCCTGCCGCTTTGTTGTTCTTCAGGCGGGCAATTGCTATTCGAACTTCTTCATGGTCGGGTAATGGAACGTCTGCTCCATCGTCATCGATTTAATCTTTTATATTTGGGTTGTGACGTTCACTGCCATTCAGCAGGCTGGAGAAGTGTTCCCTCCATAATTTAAGTATGCTTTGGGCAAATGACTAGATCACTTTTGGGGGTTCTACAGTTAATAACGCTCCATCTTACTAAAACCTTCCATAAGCCATAACCGCAGTGCATTTGGAAAAAATTCCATAATTTTACATTTAGGTATAAAACCGACTTCCGTGCATGTACACATTTAGAAATTCCATATCAAGTTCTTTCAAATTATTAAATTCAGATATTAAAGTTAACTAACCCTTATCATCTTACTCACGTTGACAAAAGATCATAACGGCAGTGCATTTGGAAAAATTTCACAATTTTACATTTAGGTATAAAACCGTTTTCTCTGCATGTACACATTTAGAAATCCATCGTCGTACCAAATCATTCTTTTAACATATTAAAAGTTAAAACCAATGGTTTCGGTTGCAGCCATAACGGCAGTGCATTTGGAAAAAAATTCCATAATTTTACATTTAGGTATAAAACCGATTTTCTTGCATATTCACATTTAGAAATGCACGACGAAGTTGCTTCGAATATTAAGCTTCACATATTAAAGTTAATTAACCCTCAACATCTTACTCAAGTTGAACATAAACCATAACGGCAGTACATTTGGAAAAATTCCATAATTTTACATTTAGGTATAAAACCGACTTTCTTGCATGTACACATTTAGAAATCCATATCAAGTTGCTTCAAATAATTAGCTTAACATATTAAAGTTAATTAACCTTCGTCATCTTACTCAAGTTGGCATAAAGCCAAAACGGCAGTGCATTTGGAAAAAATTCCATAATTTTACATTTAGATATAAAACCGACTTTCTTGCATGTACACATTTAGAAATCCATATCAAGTTATTTCAAATCATTAGCTTCACATTTTAAAGTTAATTAACTTTCATCATCTTACAGAAGTTCGCATAAAGCAAAAACGGCAGTGCATTTGGAAAAAATTCCATAATTTTACATTTAGGTATAAAACCGACTTTCATGCATGTACACATTTAGAAATCTATATCAAGTTGCTTCAAATAATTAGCTTAACATATTAAAGTTAATTAACCTTCGTCATCTTACAGAAGTTCGCATAAAGCCAAAACGACAGGGCATTGGGAAAAATTACAGAAATTTACCTTTAGGTATAAAACCGATTTTGCTGCATTTAAACATTTAGCAATCCATATCGAGTTGATTCAAATCATTAACGTCACATATTCAAGTTAATTAACTTTCTTCATCTTAGTAAAGTTGGCATAAAGCCATAACGGTAGTGCATATGGAAAAATTCCACAATTTTACATTTAGGTATAAAACGGATTTTCCTGCATTTAAACATTCAGCAATCCATATCGAGTTGATTCAAATCGTTACCGTCACAGATTCAAGGTAATTACCCTTCGTCATCTTACAGAAGTTGGCATAAAGCCAAAACGGCAGTGCATTTGGAAAAATCCCACAAATTTACATTTAGGTATAAAACCGACTTTCTTGCATGTACAAGTTTAGAAATCCATATCAAGTTGCTTCAAATTATTAAATTCACATATTCAAGTTAATTCACCTTCGTCATCTTATAGCATTGACAGACGGCAGGGTTAAACCAGATTAATTGCATTTTTCGTGATTAATTCAGGAGTTACCATAGTTAACTCCGTTGCTGAATCCGAGAATAACTCTCAAAATTTTAGGAAGTTTGTGAGATTTTCGTTGGCAACATTGTTAACAATGGCCAATTTTCATCTATTGTGAATATTTATCAAATTCTCAATATAATATCAATGGAAAAATTCTATTTTATGATGCAGTTTTAAAACCGATTGTTGATACACTTTTGTAGAAATCCATATGGTTTGGTAAAAATTGGTCGGATAACAACCGTAATGTTTACCTTCTATCAATTTTCATTGAAAATTTTTTATAAAAAGGACAATGAGCTGTTTATGAAAGTTCCAAATTTACATTTAGGCATAAAACCGACTATCACCTACACTTTTGAAATCCTGATCAAGTGCGCAGTTAAATATTAACGCTACACGTATTGTTAGGCTTTATTACTCAAGTTGGCATAAAGCCAAAACGACAGTGCATTGGGACAAATGACAGAAATTTACCTTTAAGTATAAAACCGATTTTCCTGCACTTAAATATTTAGCAATCCATATCGAGTTTATTCAAACCATTAACGTCACCTATTCAAGTTAATTAACTTTCTTCATCTTAGTAAAGTTGGCATTAAGCCATAACGGCAGAGCATTTGGAAAAATTCCACAATTTTACATTTAGGTATAAAACCGATTTTCCTGCATTTAAACATTTAGCAATCCATATCGAGTTGATTCAAATCATTAACGTCACATATTCAAGTTAATTTACCTTCGTCACCTTACAGAAATTGCCGTAAAGCCAAA
>NW_026090370.1:0-18142 GCF_024586455.1 Bactrocera neohumeralis
ACTACTTGATGGGGGCCCCCGGGCTGCTCGGTCAGCGAGGGGCCAGATTAGTCCCTGCGCGGTCGCAAAACCCTTTTTGGCCCAAAAGATAGATCGAAGGAGATCAGGATCTCTTTGCCCTAACAAGGCTAGCCTCCATTAAAGGGGCCTTGACGGGCCACTGTCCCATTGGCATACACGTTAAGACGGGGAAATTTTTCCCGGGACGCCGCATGAGAAGGCTTGGAAGAAGATGCAGGGGAAACTAGCCAGCACTTCCTTTTTGACTGCCCTGTTTTTGGGAGACGGGGGAAACTTGGGGGGCACATATTTTCAGATATCCCACCGATCGGGGGGCATTGAAATTAAGCGCCCTGTAAATTTGTTTTGGGATACAAACGGTTTGCCGATCTTAAGTTGAACAGGGGAGTTCGAGTTTCAACGGTTTCCAAAAAGGGACTCTTCTAGTCCAGGGCGATCTCCGACCCCCTTTTACCTAACCTAACCTAACCTTCTATGGCCCTTCGATACGTACCGGACGGCACTAGTGATAAAAAACACAAAATCTTTTACGGAAACTAAAAATTCAGTGACGGTAACGCGATAACGGTGGTGACATACATATGTACATTAGGGTGATTCAAAAAAAATTTTTTTTTTCAATTGTACTCACAAAAATAGGTTCCTAAACACCTCTAAGAAACAAATATGAGTATTTTAATTGTAACGGAAGGTCCTCCGCCTAACGGTTTTCTATTTTTTCTTATTATCAGATAGAAAAATCTATACCTCGCTTCCAACTACTTGAAAAAATCTTGTTAATTAGGTTTTGAAAGAAATTTAAAATATGCTCTCTTATGATTTTTTTCGAAACCCAACCGTTTAAAAGATATTAACGGTTGAAATTTGACTATTTTAAAAAATCTTATTTCTTACTAATTTTACAACTCAATGAAAAAAAATTATTATGAATGGTGAAACACATAGTTCGTAGGAAATTTGGTAAAAATGGTCTACTATGATATTTCGATTAAAGTAAGCGTAATGTTACTGATTTAAGGTCTATAACACTTGCTTTCCTTCCGCCGAATACAACATCAGTACTACAGCCAATTGATCAGGGAATAATAGGATCACTCAAAACGAATTTTAGGAAGAACCTTGTGCTCAAAATGATTAACTGTCTTGATGCAATTCTGCAGCTTTTAATGCTTCTTCTGCGGTAGGTAATGGTTCTTCCTCGACTTTCTCTTCCCTATCACTTTCGAGATGTTGGAGGATGGAGTCATGTGTAGAAGTTCACGCAAGTGAGGAAAGTTCTCTGATCGCCATTCACTTGGAAGTGGCCAGAAGCGATTCTTTTACACATGGCTCAAGCAGCTCACTACTTCCGGTCTTTGACCAAGTATCCTCTGGGTAGCCTAAGAACATCCGTTCGAAGGCGGGCTAAAGTGAGAAGGCGAAACATCCCCACATAAGGTTGTGCGTTGGGTTTGGGACCCGCCACGTAAAAAAGCTCACCCCAATGAAAAACCAACAGCAGCCTCGGATGAGAGACCCCCTTTTTGAGGACGACCATGGCAAACGAAATAAGGACTACGAATTAAGCGCATGCACCTGGAATGTCCGGTCCCATAATTGGGAAGGTGCCGCTGCCCAGCTGGTTGATGTCCTCGTAAGAACAAAGGCTGACATCACCGCCGTCCAAGAAATGCGATGGACGGGACAAGGACAGAGACGAGTAGGTCCTTGTGACATTTACGACAGTGGCCATATAAACGAGCGCAAGTTTGGTGTTGGATTCGTGGTGGGAGAGAGACTCCGTCGCCGAGTACTATCATTCACTCCGGTGAATGAACGTCTAGCCACAATCCGCATCAAAGCGAGGTTCTTCAACATATCGCTGATCTGCGTCCACGCCCCGACGGTGGAGAAGGACGATGTGACCAAAGATGCCTTCTATGAGTGCTCGGAGCGCGCTTATGAAGGCTGCCCCCGCCACGATGTCAAAATCGTGCTTGACGACTTTAACGCCAGGGTGGGCAAAGAAGGTATATTTGGCACTACGGTCGGTAAATTCAGCCTCCACGACGAAACATCCCCAAATGGGTTGAGGCTGATCGACTTCGCCGGGACTCGAAATATCGTTATCTGTAGTACTACATTCCAGCATAAGAAGATTCATCAAGCTACCTGGCTGTCTCCGGATCGAAACACCACCAACCAGATCGATCATGTTGTGATAGACGGAAGACACGTCTCCAGTGTTTTAGATGTGCGTGCGCTCCGAGGTCCTAACATCGACTCGACACAATCTTGGTGCAGCCAAGATCTGCACCCGCCTCTGTGCAGCAAAAACGCGCGCCACCAAACACAAGGAAGGTTCGACGTCGAGAAGCTGCAATCACAACAGACAGCCGAACGATTTTCTACTCGGCTTGCACTCCTGCTCTCTCGTCAACAACTCAACAACTCGGTATAAGGGAAATGTGGGACGGCATTTCAAACTCCTTACGTACAGCTGCAAAACCGAAACCATTGGTTTTCGGAAAGTGCAAAAGAACAGCTGGTACGACGAGGAGTGTCGTGGCGCAGCGGAGAGAAAACAGGCTGCCTACCTTGCAACGTTACGATCGACCACAATACGTGCGGGATGGGATAGATACCGAGAGTTGAAAAGGGAAGCGAGACACATTTGTAGACAGAAGAAGAAAGAGGCCGAAATGCGTGAGTACGAAGAGCTTGATAAGCTGGCCGACAGGGGTAATGCTCGAAAATTCTACGAAAAAATGCGGCGGCCTACAGAAGGTTTCAAGACCGGGGCATACTCTTGTAGAACCCCCAAAGGTGATGTAGTCACTGATGCCCAGAGCATACTTAAATTATGGAGGGAACACTTCTCCAGCCTGCTGAATGGCAGTGAACGCAGAACACCAGGAGAAGGAGAACCCGATTCCCAATCGATGACGATGGAGCAGACGTTCCATTACGCGACCATGAAGAAGTTCGAATAGCAATTGCCCGCCTGAAGAACAACAAAGCGGCAGGGGCCGACGGATTGCCGGCCGAGCTATTCAAACACGACGGCGAAGAACTGATAAGGAGCATGCATCAGCTTCTTTGTAAAATATGGTCGGAAGAAAACATGCCCAACGATTGGAATTTAAGTGTGCTATGCCCAATCCATAAGAAAGGTGACCCCACAATCTGCGCCAACTACCGTGGGATTAGTCTCCTCAACATCACATATAAGGTTCTATCGAGCGTATTGTGTGAAAGAGTAAAGCCCACCGTCAACAAACTGATTGGACCTTATCAGTGTGGCTTCAGACCTGGAAAATCAACAACCGACCAGATATTCACCATGCGCCAAATCTTGGAAAAGACCCGTGAAAGAAGAATCGACACACACCACCTCTTCGTCGATTTCAAAGCTGCTTTCGACAGCACGAAAAGGAGCTGTCTTTATGCCGCGATGTCTGAATTTGGTATCCCCGCAAAACTAATACGGCTGTGTAAGCTGACGTTGAGCAACACCAAAAGCTCCGTCAGAATCGGGAAGGACCTCTCTGAGCCGTTTGATACCAAACGAGATTTCAGACAAGGCGACTCCCTATCGTGTGACTTTTTCAACCTGCTTCTGGAGAAAATAGTTCGAGCTGCAGAACTTAATAGGGAAGGTACCATCTTTAATAAGAGTGTACAGCTGCTGGCGTATGCCGATGATATCAATATTGATATCATCGGCCTTAACACCCGCGCCGTTAGTTCTGCTTTCTCCAGGCTGGACAAGGAAGCACAGAAAATGGGTCTGGCAGTGAACGAGGGCAAAACGAAATATCTCCTGTCATCAAACAAACAGTCGTCGCACTCGCGACTTGGAACTCACGTCACTGTTGACAGTCAAAACTTTGAAGTCGTAGATAATTTCGTCTATCTTGGAACCAGCGTAAACACCACCAACAACGTCAGCCTAGAAATCCAACGCAGGATAACTCTTGCCAACAGGTGCTACTTCGGACTAAGTAGGCAATTGAGAACCAAAGTCCTCTCTCGACAAACAAAAACCAAACTCTATAAGTCACTCATAATTCCCGTCCTGCTATATGGTGCAGAGGCTTGGACGATGTCAACAACTGATGAGTCGACGTGGCGAGTTTTCGAGAGAAAAGTTCTGCGAAAGATTTATGGTCCTTTGCGCGTTGGCCACGGCGAATATCGCATTCGATGGAACGATGAGCTGCACGAGATATATGACGACATTGACATAGTTCAGAGAATTAAAAGACAGCGGCTACGCTGGCTAGGTCATGTTGTCCGAATGGACGGAAACACTCCAGCTCTGAAAGTATTCAACGCTGTACCCGCCGGGGGAAGCAGAGGAAGAGGAAGACCTCCACTCCGTTTAGAGGACCAGGTGGAGAAGGACCTGGCTACGCTTGGAATATCCAATTGGGGCCACGTAGCGAAAAGAAGAAACGACTGGCGCGCTGTTGTTAACTCGGCTATAATCGCGTAAGCGGTGTCTACGCCAATTAAGAAGAAGAAGAAACCGTCGTGGCTTTTAATGAAACCATCAGAATTTCATCTACCACCGTTATTTTGTAAAAGAGTTGTTTTCATTAGCATCAAGACAGTTAATCATTTTGAGCACAAGGTTCTTCCTAAAATTCGTTTTGAGTGATCCTATTATTCCCTGATCAATTGGCTGTAGTACTGATGTTGTATTCGGCGGAAGGAAAGCAAGTGTTATAGACCTTAAATCAGTAACATTTGGATGCGCCAGGCAATTATCAACCAGCAATAGAATCTTTTCCTTCTTCTTCACCAAATTGTTAGCATAATCGACAGGTAATGATTTGACACTTCTAAAACATCTTGGTTTTTGTGACTTTCCAATAATGAGCAATTTCTTTTTCTCTGTGCCACTCATATTAGTTGCTATCACGACAGTTATTCTATCTTTCGACAATTTTAAAGTTTTACCTCCCAGTTTCATACAATTTTCAACTTTAAATTTTAAAGTTTTCCGGCATTAAATTGTAAAAAAGCCCAGTTTCATCAACATTAAATATCTCATCATCAAAAAACTCCACCACAGTTTGTTGTTGAATTTTGATCAACAGACGAAGATTCACCGACAATTTTTCCCGCCACAATGTTATGTCGAACTTTGAAACGACTGATCCAGTTTGCAGAACAATTGAAGTCAAGAATACCAAAACGCGAGTTGCGTCGTCAAACGACTCCACCACTGTCAAACTCGTCGACACACAAAAAAAAGACAAGTATTTTTTAAATATTTTTATTTCTCTGAAATGTAAGTTGAATCTTCAGATTCAACTACATACATATGTACATATATAAGATATGCCGGGTCGTTGATGCTGAGGAATGTCAAGTCAGCACAACGGCTTCAGGTAAATTTAGGAAATAAGATTTTTGTAAAGAATAAAATGATGATTAATAAACTGGACGGCAAGCCGCTCAGTACGGTAAACCGGAGTTTTATTATATCGTAATTGGCGCAGTCGAACGGAACGATTCCATATTCTCTCTCAGCTTCGCTCAGCTAGCAAAGAAAAGCTAAATAAAAGCTAAATAAATTATTATTAAACAAAAGTACTGTTATTAAAAGAAAAGTGGCAAAGATACAGCTAATTATATAAATCCCAAAGCAGAACAAAATAATACATTTGAGTTGGAAAATTATAGCAAAAGCAAAAACATAATTCAAAAAGTGAAAAAATTTGTGAAAAGTGCAAAACAAAAACTAAGATTCACTATTTTGAGAAAAAATAAAGAAAACTGTTGAAAACACTAAAACGGCAACAGCGGAGACAGCAGAAGCAGCTTTAACAAAAAAAAAAAAAACAGCAATATAAACAGCAGCAACAGCGGAGACAGCAGCAAGATCTTCAGCAAAAAAAAAAAAAAAAAAAAAAAAAAAACAGCAACAACAGCAGCAGCAGCTATAGTGCAGAAAAGTATTACAAGTGATGGAGCTGACCGGAAACGAAGGCGGCGACGAAAACCACGAGAAGGATGGTGAACGAAATTCAAGCTACTGACAGCGGCAAAGGGAAAGTGAAATATTTATGATCAACAGGGAGAAGAGAAGTTTCTAACAGCAACAACATTAACAAAAAGCAACAACAACAACATTAACAAAAGCAAGAGCAGCACCAACAGCAAGGTAAAATACTATTCAACTAATAATTTAGTAATTTAAGTAGTAGTTTTATTTGAAGCCAATACTTTCTTTGTAAAATGTTTCAATCAATTCAAAAACAATACCATTAGAAAAAGAAACGAACAAACGAGAAAAGAAAAACAAAAAGCAGCAGTAGATACAGAAGTTAATTTGTTAAAATTCCTTTAAAATATAAAATTGCGTACTTAGATTATGTGTGTAAAGTTATAGCACTATATATATGAAATATAAAAGCTACTTTTAAGGGAAATTATGGATTTTTTGTTTGAACCTCTACCTGAAACAAATTTTCAAATGAATACGGAAGAGTTACGTTTATGGCAACGAAATGCCATATTCGAGTGTGAATGTGATAATTTCATTAATAGACGGATAGAAGCTGGTCGAACACACCTATTGCTTTTCGAACGAGAGGGTTAAGTGCAATTCGAAATCCTTAATGCTAATGGAAATAATCGCTATTTAAGTGAGCGAAGGTGGCAAAAGTGCTGACATCAATAAAAATTAATAAAATATTGTATGTATCTTAAATATTTATGAAATTTTTAATAAGACATCTCAATTGAAACAAAATTCTTTGGAATTGTATCTATGTAGCTCGAAATTTGTAGAACTTTACGGTAATTTTTAATAAACAATATGATTCGTTAATAGAAAATGATGCCTTTTTTTAAAAAAAACGTTAAAACCATTGATATCGAAAAAATGACAATAACTTTGAAAAATGGTGTGAATCTTCCATTCTATATGAAAACTATGCAAGAGCAAGTTTATTCATTTGATATAAGTGAAGTAAAGAACATCAATGATCATTTTCAAATGAGAAAAAAAATCGAAAAATTAAAAGCATTTCAATATAGAAAAAATGACAATAATTTTGAAAAATGGTGTGAATCTTCCATTCTATATGAAAACTATGCAAGAGCAAGTTTATTCATTAGATATAAGTGAAGTAAAGAACATCAACCTTGATCATTTAAAATCAAATGAGAAAAGGAAATCGAAAAAATTATTAAAGAATTTCAATAAACTTATCTAATTAGAAAAAGTCACAGTAGATATAGCTCACCTATTCTAAAAATACAGAAAAAGATAGATAATTCCGGATACAAAAATTCAGGCTAGTGGTTGATTATAGGAGGTTAAAACAATTGACTGTAGACGATAAGTATCCTCTACCGAATATCGAAGGAATCTTAGATAAATTGGGCAAAGCACAGTACTTTTAGATCTAGCAAAAGGTTACCATCAGATTTTAATGGCAGAAAGGGACATCCAGAAAACAGCTTTTGTCACTCCGGCAGGACTATATGAATACGTCCGAATGCCTTTCGGGTTGAAAAATGCCCCAGCTACTTTTCAGAGATTTATGAATGACATATTGAGGGAATATATAAATAAAATATGTGTCGTATATTTAGATGACATATTAAACTTCATTATAAGAGCACATAAACTCATTAAAAAAAATTTTTTTGAAACTACAAGAGAATAAATTAAAAATACAGGCAGATAAATGCAGTTTTCTTCAAAGAGAAACTACATTCCTAGGACACATTTTAACAAAAGAAGGCATCAAGCCTAATACTGATAAAATTATAGCAATTCAAAAGCTACCAATACCAAAAACTGAGAAACAGTTAAAAGGATTTTTAGGAGCAACAGGATATTATCGAAAATTCATAAAAGATTATTCTAAAATAGCTTACCCCATGTTAAAATGTTTGAAAAAGGGCAATAAAATAAACTCTAAAGATCCACAATATATTGAAAGCTTTGAAAATTTAAAAGCACTCATTTCATCTCACCCAACTCTCAAATTCCCAGAGTACGACAAAGAATTCAGTATCACAACTGATGCTAGTGACTATGCTATTGGAGCAGTGCTTTCACAGCAAGGCCAACCAGTATGCTATATTTCAAGAACTCTAAACAATCATGAGCAAAAATATTCAACGACAGACAAAGAATTTTTAGCGGTAATTTTCTCTATTACATATTTTCGACCATATATATATGGCAATAAATTTAAATAATAACCGATCACTGTCCGATCAAATATCTTGTTAATAAATATAAAGGAAAAGAATTTTCTCAACGCCATCAGAGATGGTTATTGAAATTGCAAGAATACAACTTTGAAATAGAATATTTAAATGGAAAAAATAATGTTGTAGCTGATTTCTTGAGTCGAATTGAAAACTCACCAAAAATAAAAGAAGGTAACGACAATGAATCAAACTTAGAATTGTCAGAAACAATTCATTCAGCAGATGAAGAACTGTTTGAACACTTTCCAATTAAAGAAGAAATTGTTAATAAATATAAAATTCAAATTATATTAACATATAGACACAAACAGCAAATGCAAAGATCTGAAATAAACCCAATGGATGAAAAAGAAGAGAACAAGGAAACATTAAAAAAATATATAAAAGGAAACGGAATTGTAGGAATATTTTCAGAAGTATCTGAAGCAGATTACCATAAAATACAAAAACTACTTATTGAAATGTTTGCTCAAGATAGAAGTTTAAAATTTATAAAATGCACAAAAAGAGCATCAGAAATAGAAGAAGAAGAAGAACATATCACTATACCATACAAAAGAATCTATGCATAGTGGCATAAATGAAACCTATAATACATTAAAAGATAAAATATATTTTCCAAAATTCAAAGAAGAAATACAATTGATAATAAATAATTGCCAAAAATGCCAACAAATCAAATACAATAGGAAACCCATTAAACCTAAATTTCACCTAACTGAAACTCCAACCAATAAAAATGAGATACTTCATGTAGATATATATTTCATTTCAATAAGCAATCATTTGTAACAGTAATTGACAAATTAACAAAAGAACAGAATTAATAAAAAGACAATAAATGGAACATTTTAAATCGGTAAACCTAAAAAAATTATTATGGATAAAGTTTAGAGCAGAACAATTAATACAATATTTAAATGCCGAAAATGTAGAAGTCCATCACACAAAACCAAATAGCCATACAGGAAATGCAGACATTGAGAGACTGCACTCAACCTTGTTGGAAAAACTAACAGGAATTGAGGACTTTAGTCTTTCAACAGAAATGAGGATACAAATTGTTATATGCAACTATAACGATAGGTACCACTCAACTATCAAATGTTCTCCAAGGGACGCCAAAGAAAACATTTGTCCATCCATATTACAAGATAGAATAAATACAGTAAAACAGAAAACAATAGCCAAATTAAATCAAAACAGAGAAGAATATATAGAAAACAGACAAACAGGACCAATTAAAAACTACAAAAGAGTACGGCATAAGGATCAACCATATTTCAGAATATTTCCCTTACAAAACGTCCATCCGGCAAATATAAAAAGACCAATGAAATTAGCAAACATAGAAAATCCAAATGAGGATGATGACGATTCATTCAGTCTAAGGGCATTTAATGGAGATAATAACATTTAATTTTTTTTTCTACATATATATACATGATTTTTTTTACCCCAGTGGGTAAGGGGTCTTTCTAGAATATACCCATGGTAAGAGATGCCTGTCGTAAGAGGCGACTAAAATCCAATTTAAGTTTTTTTAAATCAAAACCTAAAACGGTTATACATTTTTACTTTTACAGATGACGATAGTAATTATTTTTTTAACAATAATCATATCATTGGTGACAGCACTTTTGCAAATTACACCAATAATAGAAGATGCGGGGTATACAATTATACAAACAGCGGACATAGAAATAGTTAACGAAATAAGTACAGTTATACATACTATAAATCCGAACAAGATAGCAGACATAGTTGATCAGGTTAAAGAAAATATTGAAAAACTAAATATTGAAAATAAAGAAATTTTGTTTGATGAAATAAAAAATATAAAAGCAAAAATCACATCAATAACACCGAATATCAAAAAGAGAAATAAAAGAGGCTTGATAAATATAGGAGGAATAGCATATAAATGGATGTTTGGAGTCATGGATGATGATGACAGACAAGACATTTTGAACCATTTAAAAATTATTGAAGAAAATGGCCATAATGCCATTGTAAATTTAAATAAACAAATAGTAATTAATGAACATTTAAATAGATCACTAAACTTATTAAAAGGAACTATAGAATCAGATAGGAAACAAATAATAGAAACTTTAAATATAATAAACAAAGAGGAAAATAGAATTGAAAGTAAAATTTTGTATAATGATGAAATGAATAAACTAAAATTCATAGAAAGTAAAGTTCAAGAAATACAAAATAATATAGCGGCGGCTAAATACAATATGGTACATCCAAGTATGTTAACTAGGGAAGAAATTGAAAAATACGAGATTGATTTTTACAAACTAAAATTATCAAAAGTAGGAGTAGTAGTATACAGAAACGATACAATAATATTTGCAATTCAGATACCAAGAAAATTTTTTCAAACTAAGATTCAATTAATAACCCCAATGCCAAATAGAAATAAATTTCAAATTATTGAAAAAGAAAAATTCGTTATAAAAATTGGCGAAAACTATTTTGATTATGTAGAAAATAAAGCATTTAAAAATCTAAAATTGAGTAAAAGCTGCATATTTTCAAATACTTGCGAATTTAAATATAATAACAAAACATCAATACAAGAAATAAGCGATGACACAATATTAATAAGAAATTCAAAAAATGATGTAATAAAACAAAACTGCGATGACAGAAAAATTGTATTAAAAAATAACTATATAATCAAATTTGTAAATTGTAAAATGGAAATTTTAAAACAAGAATTTAAAAATAATAAAACAGAATATATTCATACAATTATATACCCTGCCGAAAAATTAAACCAAAGTTACACACCAAAATTAACATTCAATGATATTGCAATAAAAAATATAGAAAACATAAAAGAAATTGCAGAATTAAAATACCATAAAAATGTATCATATGGTATTAATATATCATTGATAATCATTGTAATGGTAGTAGTAGCAATCCTAGTAATAATATTAATGAAAAAAACCACAAAAATAAAAATTGTAAATACAAGAACTCAGGAGAGTTCAAACAGTAACGCTGGGGGAGTTGCGTCGTCAAACGACTCCACCACTGTCAAACTCGTCGACACACAAAAAAAAGACAAGTATTTTTTAAATATTTTTATTTCTCTGAAATGTAAGTTGAATCTTCAGATTCAACTACATACATATGTACATATATAAGATATGCCGGGTCGTTGATGCTGAGGAATGTCAAGTCAGCACAACGGCTTCAGGTAAATTTAGGAAATAAGATTTTTGTAAAGAATAAAATGATGATTAATAAACTGGACGGCAAGCCGCTCAGTACGGTAAACCGGAGTTTTATTATATCGTAATTCGCGCGGCAAAACCATTTGCCTTTTCCTTTAGCATAGAGCCGCTGACAGGTATTCCTTTGTTTCTCATGTTTTTAAACCGCTGAATTAATGCATGATTAACATTTTCTTGTCGTGATTTTCGAAGCCTCTTCGGTTTCAAAACATTTGAATTGAACGTTTGCTTAATGCGGTCCTTGTTTTTAAAAATCATTGAGATTGTCGAATGACCCACGCCAAATTCCTTTGCGAGACATGAGCTAGATTCTCCATTTTTTAATCTGCATATTATTGCACCTTTCTCCTCAATTGTAAATGCTTTACATCGTTGTGATGACATTTTTTCACAGTAACAAACAAAAAACAAAGCGTGACCTTCAAGCGTCAATTACTCACTGAGACTCAAAACAAAAATGAGCCACGTGCCGAACGGCGTCGGGTTTCAACGAACATTGCCGGAGGTGTAAAGAATCATGTCAGTCATTCTAACCGGACATAATTGATTAAAAATGGGTCATAATAAGCGACATGTCATTGTAAGGGAAGTCATTATATCCGACATTTTTTTATTAAGAATTTTATATGAAAACTAAACTTCGTAGTGTAATTACGTCATAGCAAGGGGCGAACGCGGGGGGGGTTTTTGGGGTGTTAAACCCCCCCCCCCCCCCAAAGTAATTGAATTTTTAAATAATAGAATTTAATTCTACATAGTCATTTGAAAAATATTAATTTGTTGATTTCAAAGCAATCTTTCTGCCGACGATGTATGAATATGTAAAATAAATGAATACATTAGTCACTAACAGCGTTGCCCTTTTGATACAATTGTATCTTTTTTGATACTTTTTTTTCTAAGTTTTGTGATTTGATACTTTTTTTGTTCACAACGGCCTATTTTGATACTTTTCTGCTGATAGAATTTAATTTTTTGAAACTATGAAAATGTTAAACTAAAAACAAACCTATTGTATCTGGATAGTATTAAAAAGTTGTGGGAATGTAGGCCAATTAAAAAACCCAGAAAAATATAAACTGGACAGAGACATTTTTTTAATTTGCTTCAAAGTAATGGGCTTGCCTTATAACTCTGTGGCTGCTGAACTGGATTTTTTTAGATTTAAGGGGAATTGTGAGTCGAAAATGGACTTCTTTTGAAAATTATTTCTGAACTGAAAAGTCACCAATAAGGTTTCTATTATTTTTTTTTAGAGTTTATTGTTAATCATAATACAGGAAAAATAAAAACTCATTTATTATGACTTTCAGTTTTCGTTCCATGAGCAAACTGTTGTTAAATAAATTTAAATTAAAAAAATTATGCTATTTGCAAAAAAATACTTGAGTGTCTTAACTAAAATGTCTATATTTTTAATAAAAACAACCAGAAAAAACTGGTCTGAATTATATACACAACTTTACTTATTATTTGTTTTTCATTTGCTGAATTTAGAATGTGGAAAAGGTTAAACATCTTTTCTTCAGATTATATTTTCTAACTAAAAATTTGAATATATTTTCAGGAACTGGTTAAATCAAACAAAGAGATCCAAAACTTTTTTAGTGCATCGTTTTTTAAAGATTGGAGCAACAATCCCTATATCTGTCGCTTCAAGTGAACGCTCGTTTTCCTCACTTCGCAGGCTTAAAACACATTTAAGAAATAAAACTAGAGAAGCACGCCTGAACGGAATGGCTCTCTTGAATATCCATAGAGATATAGAGGTGACGGAGGAAGAGATTTTAAATGTTATGGCCCAAAATAAAAGAAGATTAGACTTCAATTTGTGAATAAAATAATGAAACATTGTCTTTTTACCAAGAACTTTCAACGGTCGTTTAATTCTCTTTACGTGGTTTATTTCATATATACTACATATATACGCATATACTTACGGGGCATATAAATATTTTCAATATACTGAAGAAATACCCAATCGACATTGGGTACAAATTATATAACAATAAATACATAGTATAACAAAAAAGGATTTTTGTAACATATAAAATACAAAATACATAAATACATATACATACATGATACCCCTTGGATTTTGGCTAACAAAACCAAGCATGATTGCGTATAAATATATTCAAAGTCCACATTGGCATATTCCCGCAATACCCCTTGATTTTTGATCAACAAAAACAAGCAGGATTGTGTAAAAAACCAAAGCGTCATACATATGTACATACATGCATATGTACAAAGTTCAGTGATCTCTAGAACGAGCGCTCATTAGCACATAATAAATAAAAGATCCGCCTATAGGTATACCCTATAGGACATTTGGACATAAAATATACATAAAACAAATATATATATAGAAAAATAAAACATATAAAATATTTCCGGTCATTTAACTTGAAATCTCTTATTTACTTAAAAGAGTTCACGTCTAAACATTTCGTTCAAAGCTCCTATTAACTTAAAAGAGTTCGCGATTACACACACTATCAAATACGTAAAGCTTCTTGTCATATCAAGTTCGTTCAAAACTCTTATTTACTTAAGGGTTCTCGTCTAATCATATACATAAATACATATACATACATATAAACGAACATATTTTTTTTTTGAAATCTCGGTTTATCATCAAAAAGCCATCGGTTTTATTGATTTTTTTGAAACTCTTTAATACAAAAGAGTCTTTTATTGAACATTTTATATACGAAACTTATTTAAACATCTACAAGTCTAGTTTTCACTAAGACGTTTTGATATTCTATACATTTTTTAAATGAGCTCAGACCCAAAGGACTCTAAACCAAGTCTACAAAAAAAAAGTCCCAAAGATGATTTCTGACGAAAAAAGTCCATGTACACCTGCAGAAGCTACACGCTCGAAGCAAGGTGCTACGAAACAGAAAAGGGGGAAAGACATATCATACTCTAAATTCATTTCTGAGAGTGACTGTCTAATAAAATATTGCAATCGATTTGCTTCTTCGCCGATTCAAGAATATTCTGAATTGGCGCTAGAAATAAAAAGCCAAACAATTGAAAATTTTTGGACACGTCTCCAGGCTGCACATGACGCAATTGTAGATACTGACGATTCAGATCCACCAGAAAACTTTAAATCTTCTGCTTACGCCAAATTTGAAAACTGCTTAGACCAGTATGAAGACACAAAAATTATGATCGCAGATCAATTGAAACTAATTAAAGCAATTGCACCTGTTCCACTTCCGCGAGTAGAGATGCCACAAGTACAAAGTCAAGAGGCAAGTTCAGGCATCCACCTCAAGGTGCCCGCATTTGACACAGAAATTTTTCATGGGGGTTATGAACAATGGCCGTCATTCCGGGACATGTTTACAGCCGTTTACATAAACCACCCAAAATTATCTAATGCCCAAAAATTGTATCACCTCCGATACAAAACGAAAGATCAAGCAGGCGTAATAGTCAAACAGCCGAGTTAACAACAGCGCGCCAGTCGTTTCTTCTTTTCGCTACGTGGCGCCAATTGGATATTCCAAGCGAAGCCAGGTCCTTTTCCACCTGGTCCTCTCAACGGAGTGGAGGTCTTCCTCTTCCTCTGCTTCCCCCGGCGGGTACAGCGTTGAATACTTTCAGAGCTGGAGTGTTTTCGTCCATCCGGACAACATGACCTTGCCAACGTAGCTGCTGTCTTTAATTCGCTGAACTATGTCGATGTCGTCGTATATCTCGTACCGCTCATCGTTCCATCGAATGCGGTATTCGCCGTGGCTAACGCGCAAAGGACCATAAATCTTTCGCAGAACTTTTCTCTCGAAAACTCGCAACGTCGACTCATCCGTTGTTGACATCGTCCAAGACTCTGCACCATTAAGCAGGACGGGAATTATGAGTGACTTATAGAGTTTGGTTTTTGTTTGTCGAGAGAGGACTTTGCTTCTCAATTGCCTACTCAGTCCGAAGTAGCACCTGTTGGCAAGAGTTATTCTGCGTTGGATTTCCAGGCTGACATTGTTGGTGGTGTTTACGCTGGTTCCAAGATAGACGAAATTATCTACAACTTCAAAGTTATGACTGTCAACAGTGACGTGAGAGCCAAGTCGCGAGTGCGACGACTGTTTGTTTGATGACAAGAGATATTTCGTTTTGCCCTCGTTCACTGCCAGACCCATTTTCTGTGCTTCCTTGTCCAGCCTGGAGAAAGCAGAACTAACGGCGCGGGTGTTGAGGCCGATGATATCAATATCGTCGGCATACGCCAGCAGCTGTACACTCTTATAGAAGATGGTACCTTCTCTGTTTAGTTCTGCAGCTCGAAGCAAGTTGAAGAAATCGCACGATAGGGAGTCGCCTTGTCTGAAATCTCGTTTGGTATCGAACGGCTCAGAGAGGTCCTTCCCGATCCTGACGGAGCTTTTGGTGTTGCTCAACGTCAGTTACATTACACAGCCGTATTAGTTTTGCGGGGATACCAAATTCAGACATCGCGGCATAAAGGCAGCTCCTTTTCGTGCTGTCGAAAGCAGCTTTGAAATCGACGAAGAGGTGGTGTGTGTCGATTCTCCTTTCACGGGTCTTTTCCAAGATTTGGCGCATGGTGAATATCTGGTCGGTTGTTGATTTTCCAGGTCTGAAGCCACACTGATAAGGTCCAATCAGTTTGTTGACGGTGGGCTTTAATCTTTCACACAATACGCTCGATAGAACCTTATATGCGATGTTGAGGAGGCTAATCCCACGGTAGTTGGCGCAGATTGTGGGGTCTCCTTTTTTATGGATTGGGCATAGCACACTTAAATTCCAATCGTTGGACATGTTTTCGTCCGACCATATTTTACAAAGAAGCTGATGCATGCTCCTTATCAGTTCTTCGCCGCCGTGTGTATATAGCTCTTCCGGCAATCCGTCGGTCCCTGCCGCTTTGTTGTTCTTCAGGCGGGCAATTGCTATTCGAACTTCTTCATGGTCGGGTAATGGAACGTCTGCTCCATCGTCATCGATTGGGGAATCACGTTCTCCTTCTCCTGGTGTTGTGCGTTCACTGCCATTCAGCAGGCTGGAGAAGTGTTTCCTCCATAATTTAACTATGCTCTGGGCATCAGTGACTAGATCACCTTTGGGGGGGGGTTGAAACCTTCTGTAAGCCGCCGCATTTTTTTCGTAGAATTTTCGAGCATTACCCCTGTCGGCCAGCTTATCAAGCTCTTCGTACTCACGCATTTCGGCCTCTTTCTTCTTCTGTCTGCAAATGCGTCTCGCCTCCCTCTTCAACTCTCGGTATCTATCCCATCCCGCACGTGTAGTGGTCGATCGTAACGTTGCGAGGTAGGCAGCCTGTTTTCTCTCCGCTGCGACACGGCACTCCTCGTCGTACCAGCTGTTCTTTTGCACTTTCCGAAAACCAATGGTTTCGGTTGCAGCTGTACGTAAGGAGTTTGAAATGCCGTCCCACAGTTCCTTATACCGAGTTGTTGACGAGTGCTCTCAGAGAGCAGGAGTGCAAGCCGAGTAGAAAATCGTTCGGCTGTCTGTTGTGATTGCAGCTTCTCGACGTCGAACCTTCCTTGTGTTTGGTGGCGTGCGTTTTTGCTGCACAGAGGCGGGTGCGAATCTTAGCTGCAACAAGATAGTGGTCCGAGTCGATGTTAGGACCTCGGAGCGCACGCACATCTAAAACACTGGAAACGTGTCTTCCGTCTATCACAACATGATCGATCTGGTTGGTAGTTTTTCGATCCGGAGACAGCCAGGTAGCTTGATGAATCTTCTTATGCTGGAATCTAGTACTACAGATAACCATATTTCGGGCCCCGGCGAAGTCAATCAGCCTCAACCCATTTGGGGATGTTTCGTCGTGGAGGCTGAATTTACCGACCGTAGTGCCAAATATACCTTCTTTGCCCACCCTGGCGTTAAAGTCGCCAAGCACGATTTTGACATCGTGGCGGGGGCAGCTCTCATAAGCGCGCTACACGCGCTCATAGAAGGCATCTTTGGTCACATCGTCCTTCTCTTCCGTCGGGGCGTGGGCGCAAATCAGCGATATGTTGAAGAACCTCGCTTTGATGCGGATTGTGGCTAGACGTTCATTCACCGGGTGAATGATAGTACTCGGCGACGCAGTCTCTCTCCCACCACGAATCCTACACCAAACTTGCGCTCCTTTAAATGGCCACTGTAGTAAATGTCACAAGGACCTACTTGATGTCAGCCTTTGTTTTTACGTGGACATCAACCAGCTGGGCAGCGGCACCTTCCCAATTATGGGACCGGACATTCCAGGTGCATGCCCTCAATTCGTAGTCCATATTTCGTTTGCCATGGTCGTCATCAAAAGGGGGGTCTCTCATCCGAGACTGATTGCTTATTTGCCATCCACTGTTTCAAATTGTTTGTCTGTTTTATCGACATAGAATATTCCCAAAGATAATTGGCACCCCATTCGGGTAAATATATGCACAGCTGCACTACCATAAAAATCGTTACTTTTGTGGGAGCAATCGCTCTCATCGCGAAGAAAGAGCCCAACGTGGCAGCAAATGAAAGAATTTCTTACTACCCAATATGAAATTGCAGAAAGGGTAGATAAAACTAATCAGATTGAAAAACGTTCAAAGCGGCCTCAATAGAAGCTTCAATAGACCCCAAGC
>NW_026090371.1:0-22500 GCF_024586455.1 Bactrocera neohumeralis
CCCATCTAACACCCTTCTCCCTTTGGTCCGACCCCGTCGACACAGCACGTTTCTTGGGCCTACCGTTAGATGACATCGACGACAACACAAATGACATTTACCATCCCAACGGGGATTAGATTTCCGTTAAAACAACAACAAGCAGTATGGAAGCTCAACTGGTAGTAGTTGCGGCTACGAAGTCTGACCGGAGACTTAATTCTGGTACCACGGGAAGCAGGAGCCCTTGGAGTTCGCTCCAACCTGCTCATGCGGACTGGCCCCTTGGGGAGTATCGTGGTGGTTGTGGTTTATACCCAAATCGCGGGAAGAGTGTTTTGATCACTCAATGTGGAGTTGCATTGCAACCGGGTGCCGGACCCACAGTACGGCAGAGGTTTTAGATGGGCCTCGAACCCTGCAAAGGTGATTAGTGTGTCCATTCCACACTGCCAATTGGTAGTGGAAATGCCTGGCATTTTCAGAGCGTTGATCAACGCATTGATTTGATCCGTGTACTTTTGAGTACCGCACTGTGTTGCGGCTAGTGGAAAAGTAACTTTTCTCCGATTATTTTTTTCAGTGTTTTTAATGATGCAATTTTGTCACAGACATTCCAAGTAAACAAAAAACACATAAAGCTTATTTTTATGTTGGCCCGTTGATTTTTAATTGATTTTAGAAGTCAAATATACAAAATTTTCATGAAAAGGGCTGTATTCAAAATGATCTCATTTGATTTTGGTGACAGATATTTTTATTCGGAAAAAAAAATCTGCCTTTGGACAAGTATCTTCTGTAAAACAAAGGAATGTTGTTTGAGACATTTTCATATGCACCTTTTTTAGAGCGAAAACCCGACTAAAGGTCCATTTTTCCTTTAAATTTGGGTTAGGTAAGCAATATCTAAAAAGTCCCAGAGAGTCCCAGTTCCACACCACTATAGAAATGGTACATAATTTGTTTTCAACTAACTGTGAAAAAATCAGCTGCCCATACCTGCCCTCCTGGGAGTTATAGCGATTTTAGTATATCACTCTCAGTATTTATTCCTTAGAAATAGAACGGAAATTCTCGAAATCACTTATTGAGTAATTTAATCATATTGGTTTTCGAAATAATTCGTTCATTTTTGGTCCCCATTGGGCAACTATCAGAAGAAGCATTGGAAGCAGGAAACAAGGACTTCAGAAACACAAGGCTTACCATGCGAGGAAAACATCAAGAAAAGACAATTGTGAAGACATATTACGTTATCTGCTCGCCAATTCTGATCCCGCAATCACAAGTAGGAGAATACTGAAGGAGAAGAAACACCTGAAATTATCAGAGGAAGCAATGAACTTATTGGTAGATGACTGATAATTTGTAATTTTTCTGTAGAATGCAATAAAATATGCCTGTGTTATAAAAAAGTATCTTCAAATTTTTTTTTTATTCTACATCTATTCTAGCACTCCACAAAAATGAGCATAACTCTCTTAAAACTGAAGCTATTGACTTCAAATTAAGGCCTTTATTGCCACCTTTCAAATAAGAAATGAAATAGATTTTAGTTTTATATAAAATTTCAGAGTTTTTCAACAAATATCGAAAACTCATGAAAATTTGACGTTTATAATTCTTGTTCGGACCACCCTATACTTTATTTAAAAATCCAAACATAGGGTATTTGTCAGAAATAAAAGAAGAATTAAAAAAATTTTTTTTTGTAAATTTTTCGAACAACTTTTTTTTTGAATTTTGTTGGAAATTTGAACCAACAATTTTTTTCGGTGTAAATTTTTTTTTCACTCATTCTGTTTGGGATTTCATTCTGACCAATCTGTAGAAGTTTCTCATCGATACAATTAAAATTACAGTTTAGGCAATATGATTTCCAAAAAATTCCGGTTTCGCAACACTGTGTACCGTGGAGTTAGGCTGTCGTCAGCAGGTTCCCACGATAAACACACCGGACGTTGTCCCTATCTACTTGTTATCGTCGTGGAGAGAGTGTGCGGGGGTTCTGTTAGGTGCGTTCTTTCCTAGGTCGAAGGTGCAGGTACCTCAAGCACAAGAGGTGCCTGTCCCTCCATTAGATGATGATGAGTTGGGGTACGCCTTTGGCCTGGTTAGGTCTAAGCGGTCCCCAGGTTTTGATGGTTTGAACGGAGAGATGTGTAAAAGCTTATGGAAGTTCATTCCGGAATACCTGGAGGCCATTTATGATAAGTGCGTCTGGGAGGGATACTTTCCACGCGAGTGGAAAAGTGCTAGGGTTGTTCCTCTCCTGAAGTCCCCTGATAAGGTCAGGAGCGATCCTCGATCTTATCGGGGCATCAGTCTCCTTCCAGTACTTGGAAAAGTGCTGGAAAGAGTCATGGTGGAACGGCTTCAGGAGCTAACGCGGGGAATGTGGTCGGATAGGCAGTTTGGGTTCAGAAAAGGACGCAGTTTAGAGGATGCGTGGTTCTACGTACAGAATGTCGTTAGGGAGAATGTCAACAAGTATGTGCTTGGCATATTTGTTGACTTCAAGGGGGCGTTTGACTACCTAAGCTGGGATCGAGTGGTGCAACGGCTGGAGGAGCTTGGCTGTCCGGAAATTACTCTTTGGCGGTGTTATTTTTCGGACAGAAAGGCCTCTCTTGTCGGCATGAATGGAAGTGTGGAGATTGGAGTGGTTCGTGGCTGCCCGCAGGGTTCCATCTGTGGTCCATACATTTGGAACCTTATGATGGACACTCTGCTTGGGCAGCTCGAGCCACTCTGTAAGTGTTGTGCATATGCGGACGACCTTCTTCTTATGGTTGAAGGTCGCTCGAGGTCTGAATTAGAGCGGGCGGGAGGAGATCTCTTAGAGATTGTTAATTCTTGGGGTTTAGGTGTGGGGGTGGACATATCGAGGGAAAAAACGGTGACAATGCTGCTTAAGGGCAGATTGTCACCGGTTCGTCCACCGATTGTCCGTGTGAATGGGGTCAGCATCAGGTATGTGACGCAAGTCAAATGTCTGGGACTGACCATGAGTGAAAGGATGTGTTTTACTCCACACTTGGCGAATGTGAAGGAGCGACTGCAGGCAACGGTAGGCAAAATACGACGGATTTTGAGGAGCGATTGGGGTCTCGGACGTCGTGCTGTCCGCACCATATATCGTGGCTTGTTTGTGACCTGTGCCACTTATCGAGCCCCTGTATGGTGGGAGACAGCCACGACTGTCTGGGGGTCTCAAAAACTCCTCTCAATCCAGCGTTGCATGATGCTTGCATGTTTGCCTGTATGTCGCACCGTCTCTACGGATGCGATGCAGGTCTTGTTAGGTGCACCCCGTCTTGATCTGATTGTCATACAATGTGCTGTTGCATTCAGGTTAAGAAGGGGTTTGAGTGTGTCTATGCTGCGGAATGACTGGATTTCTGACGATGATGTGGAGGGGGAGGGATATCTAGGGAGCAAGAGGCTCCTAGATGATAGGGTTAGGTGTAGGTGGCAAGAACGTTGGGACAATAGTCCTAACGGCCGAGTGGCGTACGAGTACATTCGATTCAGATTTTGTCTGAGGGTGGTATGGGGATTAGCTGGACTGATGGACAATTAGATGTTAGTGGTGTGATCTCCACTAGTCGGAATACCGAACAGTTAGGGTCGTTTGCGCGTGAACAGTTTAAGCGGCGAAGGCGGTTAGCTGGAAGTTAGGGTTAGTTTCTGTATGACTGGTGTGTGTAAATGATGTGTGTATGGGGTCCAACCCCTGGCCACCAGTCCAGAGCCGTATGGAAGCTCAACTGGTAGTAGTTTCGGCTACGAGGTCTGACCGGAGACTTCATTCTGGTACCACGGGGAGCAGGAGCGCTTGGAGTTCGCTCCAACCTGCTCGTGCGGACTGGCCCCTCGGGGAGTATCGTGGTGGTTGTGGTTAAAACCCAAATCGCGGGAAGAACTGACTTTGTCAGTTGAATGTGGAGTTGCATTGCAACCGGGTGCCGGACCCAAAGCACGGCAGAGGTTTTAGATGGGCCCCGAACCCTACCAAGGTGGTTAGTGTGTCCATTCCACACTGCCAATTGGTACTGAAAATGCTTTGCATTCTCAGGGCGCTGATCAACGCATTGATTTGATCCGCTGTGCTTTTGAGCGCCGTGGAGTTAGGCTGTCGTCAGCAGGTGCCCACGTAAAACACACCGGACGTTGTCCCTTTCTACTTCGTTAGTTGACTGTCGACGCGGATAGACGTGCGGGCGCATCGTTGTGATTTAGCAGTGTATTTTCTCGGTGATTGTTTTGGTGATTTTTGCGATTCCCTTTTATGCGGGTATTTGTTTACGCGTTTTGGTTGGCACCGTTATTGCCTGGCGCGTGTGCATAGCGGTTCGGTGGAAATGTTGGTGCCATCACGTGTAGTGAGGGTCGGTGACCGCGAGTGGTTTTTGTGTGGTTACACATTTTTGCACAATTTTGTGCATTTATGTGTGCCAAATTGTCGGAGTAGCGGTAAGTAATTTTTATACTCTCGCAACAATGTTACTAACGAGAGTATTATAGTTTTGTTCACATAACAGTTGTTTGTAAGTCCTAAAACTAAAAGAGTCAGATATAGGGTTATATATACCAAAGGGATCAGGGCGACGAGTAGAGTCGAAATCCGTATGTCTGTCTGTCCGTTCGTCCGTCTGTCAGTCCATCCGTCCGTCCGTCTGTCCGTCCGTCCGTCCGTGCAAGCTGTAACTTGAGTAAAAATTGAGATATCATGATGAAACTTGGTACACGTATTCCTTGGCTCCATAAGAAGATTAAGTTCGAAGATGGGCAAAATCGGCCCACTGCGACGCCCACAAAATGGCGGAAACTGAAAACCTATAAAGTGTCATAACTAAGCCATAAATAAAGATATTAAAGTGAAATTTGGCACGAAGGATCGCATTAGGGAGGGGCATATTTGGACGTATTTTTTTTGGAAAAGTGAGCGTGGCTCCGCCCCCTACTAAGTTTTTTGTACATATCTCGGAAACTACTATAGCTATGTCAACCAAACTCTACAGAGTCGTTTTCTTCAGGCATTTCCATATACAGTTTAAAAATGGAAGAAATCGGATAATAACCACGCCCACCTCCCATACAAAGGTTATGTTCAAAATCACTAAAAGTGCGTTAACCGACTAACAAAGGATCGCACAAAGGATCGCATTAGAGAGTGGCATACTTGGACGAATTTTTTTTGGAAAAGTGGGCGTGGCTCCGCCCCCTACTAAGTTTTTTGTACATATCTCGGAAACTACTATAGCTATGTTAACCAAACTCTACAGAGTCGTTTTCTTCAGGCATTTCCATATACAGTTTAAAAATGGAAGAAATCGGATAATAACCACGCCCACCTCCCATACAAAGGTTATGTTGAAAATCACTAAAAGTGCGTTAACGGACTAACAAAAAACGTCAGAAACACTAAATTTTACGGAAGAAATTACAGAAGGAAGCTGCACCCAGGCTTTTTTTAAAAATTGAAAATGGGCGTGGCGCCGCCCACTTATGGACCAAGAACCATATCTCAGGAGCTACTAAACCGATTTCAATGAAATTCGGTATATAATATTTTCTTAACACCCTGATGACATGTACGAAATATGGGTGAAATCGGTTTACAACCACGCCTTCTTCCAATATAGCGCTATTTTGAATTCCATCTGATGCCTTCTCTGTATAATACGAGTATATACATTAGGAACCAATGATGATAGCGGAATAAAACTTTACAAAAATACGGTATTTGAAAAATATGTAAATGACGTATTATGAAATCTCGATTATCACTTTACCATGCGAGAGTATAAAATGTTCGGTGACACCCGAACTTAGCCCTTCCTTACTTGTTATAATTACTGTATATACGGACAACGTGGTCATCCACGTTGTTGTTATTGGCGGAAGCTTCGCACGGTTCCAGTGTAGCTCCGTGTTGTTGGCACTCTTGCTGACTGGACTGCCGGCCAGTAGTTCTGTGCTGAGCATCTGGCGGTTAGTTGGCTCAGTGTCAGGAAGATCTGGACAGGATTGCCCAAAGGGTGCAAGCGTCTGTCCAGTGTTGGAGATTGCGACTCCTGTGAGGACTAACGGTCGTAACAGCGCTACCGTTTAGCCCACGGTGCGATTCGGCTCAGCGCCACATCGGTCGACTCCGGGCCATTACGGGGACCTTGTCCGGCCGGCGGCCAATTGAGTGGCCTTAATCCGACCACTGGTTGGGGTAGTGGGCTGTGCCACTGCGAGCACGCTATAATCGACCGCTTGGGTGGTCGCTGTTACTGAGCGGGCCCTTGCGTGAGTCGCATTTTTCAGCGCGTTCAGACGCGCGCACCTGGAGAGCAGCTGCTCCAGAATCTTTTCTGTCCGTGAGCCTTCAACGCTAGTGGTATGCCAGCGGATCAGTTCAACTGAGCGGTAAGTTGGAAAGCGAGATGCCTCGAGGACGGAAGAGGAGGACGAAAACCCTCGCTGGAAGCGGAGAACCCGCCGCTTGCACAATCGTGGATGACTCCACGTCGGGTGGCGAAATGGAGGCGACGGGAACGACGGTGAGGGCTCCACCGCGGAGTAAGGCGCGTCATGATGGCGGTAGCGAGGGAGGGAGTGAGAGCTGTGGCGGGAGTGCCATCGTGGCCTCCGCTGAGAAGGTGGTTACGCGTGCTGGGTCGCCGCGTAACGTAGGGGGTATTGAGGGAGGGAGCGGGAGTTGTGGCGGGAGTGTCAACATGGCCTCCGCTGAGAAGGCGGTTACGCGTGCGGGGTCGCCACGTAACGTAGGGGTTGTCGAGGGAGAGAGCGGGTGTTGTGGTGGGAGTTCCATCGTCATCATCGAAAGAGCGATTGCGCGTATGGGGTCGTCGCGCAGTGACGTGGGGAGCGGTAGTGAGCGTTGCCCATCCGGCTGGTACGGTGGGCAAAAGAGTGGGCGTCGCGAAGGAGGGCGCTACGAAAGCGGGCACTCGTGTCTCGAGTGCCACGAAAGAGGGAACGCGGGTTCGGTCTAGGGGATATGTCGTTGTTGGGGGGGGGGAGCAGTCGGCCATGTTGCGGCTGCCAAACGAAGTACTGGGGAGCTAAACGAGCTAGTCTTTGAGGCCAGTAGCTTCGATAAAGGGACCGCGAAGGGGCTGATGGAGCTTGCCTCAAAGTATGAGGCGCTTCTGATGACGGTCATAACCGAGAATGCCCATCTTCGCGGTCAGGTAGATGCCCTTAGGGGAAGTTGTGGGGGCCACCCCTCGACGCCAAGCAGGTCAATGCCGGCTCCGTCGGCACCGATGCCTCCGCCTCCTGCACCTGTGCTGGATGCGATCACACCGGTGACGCCGAAGCCTGTGGAGACCTGGTCGGTCGTGGTGAGGAGTAAATTTCCCACAACTTCCTCTAAGGAAGTCATAAATAAAGTGGTGAAGGAGGTGGGTCCCTCACTTGGTGTGAGGCTCCACAAGGTTATGCCCATAAAGGGTGGTGGGGTGGTTATTCGCACACCCTCTGTTCTTCAGAAAGAGAGAGTTGCGAATAACAAAAAATTCGGGGAGGTGGGGTTGGACTTCTCTGTCAACCGGAAGTTGGGTCGTCGGGTGGTGGTCCAGGGGGTTCATACGGAGATTTCCTATGAGGAATTCATGGAGGATCTACTCCGGCTGAACCTCAAGGATTTCAGCCCGGCGTCCCAGAGGACTGACGTGAGGATGGTCAGTCGCCCCTGGAAGGTGACCGCTGACGGTAGCACCAACGTCGTCCTGGAGGGTACGGACAAGTTGATGTCCGCCCTCTTGGAGAAAGGTCGGTGCTACATAAAGTGGTTCTACTTCCGGGTGCGACCGGATAGCCTCGTCGCTGGCTGCTTCCGTTGTATGGGATTCGATCATCGGGTGGCTGAGTGTAGGGCCAAAGCAGATGTCTGTCGGAGGTGCGGTCAAGAAGGCCACAAAGCTGCCAGTTGCGTCAATGCACCCCATTGTCGCAACTGTGAGTTTAAGGGTAGACCAGCTGGGCATCTGATGATGTCAGCTGCCTGCCCTATATATTGTGGCCTTGTTGAGCGCGCCCTCGCCGGACACTGATGGGGGGGTTTATCCAGCTCAACTGTCAGGGCTCTTTTGCCGTAATGTGTGAGTTGGGGGTTTGCATGGTAGAGGGTGGGTGCAGTATTGCTCAACTCCAGGAGCCCTACGCCACCAATGGTGTGGTATTTGAAATACCGCTTAGTGAATTTGTTAAGTTGGGAGTTGACTAGCAGATTGCTCGTCTCTATGAGGTTGTTTTGGGGGTTAATGATAGGGTTTTTCGTAGGTATGACTGTTCTAAGGTTAGTAAAATCAAATGGTGGACGCGTGAGCTGACCTTGAAGAGGAGGACTGTCAGGCGATTGAGGCGAAAGTTTCAACGCGCCCGACGGTCCAATTCTGATAGGCTGTCCCAGCTTAGGTACGAATTTAGTTGTGCGGATAGGGAATATAAAGAGATGTTGGTGAAAATCAAAGAAGAGGAGTGGAGGAGCTTTGTTAGGGAAAATAGGAACGACCCCTGGGGTCAGGTCTATAGGATCTGCCGGGGTCGTAGGAGGGAGGATGTCACCTCTCTTCGCGTCGGTGACACCTTGTTATCGTCGTGGAGAGAGTGTGCGGGGGTTCTGTTAGGTGCGTTCTTTCCTAGGTCGGAGGTGCAGGTACCTCAAGCACAAGAGGTGCCTGTCCCTCCATTAGATGATGGGGAGTTGGGGTACGCCTTTGGCCTGGTTAGGTCTAAACGGTCCCCAGGTTTTGATGGTTTGAACGAAGAAATGTGTAAAAGCTTATGGAAGTTCATTCCGGAATACCTGGAGGCCATTTATGATAAGTGCGTCTGGGAGGGATACTTTCCACGCGAGTGGAAAAGTGCTAGGGTTGTTCCTCTCCTGAAGTCCCCTGATAAGGTCAGGAGCGATCCTCGATCTTATCGGGGCATCAGTCTCCTTCCAGTACTTGGAAAAGTGCTGGAAAGAGTCATGGTGGAACGGCTTCAGGAGCTAACGCGGGGTATGTGGTCGGATAGGCAGTTTGGGTTCAGGAAAGGACGCAGTGTAGAGGATGCGTGGTTCTACGTACAGAATGTCGTTAGGGAGAATGTCAACAAGTATGTCCTCGGCATAATTGTTGACTTCAAGGGGGCGTTTGACTACCTAAGCTGGGATCGAGTGGTGCAACGGCTGGAGGAGCTTGGCTGTCCGGAAATTACTCTTTGGCGGAGTTATTTTTCGGACAGAAAGCCTCTCTTGTCGGCATGAATGGAAGTGTGGAGATTGGAGTGGTTCGTGGCTGCCCGCAGGGTTCCATCTGTGGTCCATATATTTGGAACCTTATGATGGACACTCTGCTTGGGCAGCTCGAGCCACTCTGTAAATGTTGTGCGTATGCGGACGACCTTCTTTTTATGGTTGAAGGTCGCTCGAGGTCTGAATTAGAGCGGGCGGGAGGAGATCTCTTAGAGATTGTTAATTCTTGGGGTTTCGGTGTGGGGGTGGATATATCGAGGGAAAAAACAGTGACAATGCTGCTTAAGGGCAGACTGTCATCGGTTCGTCCACCGATTGTCCGTGTGAATGGGGTCAGCATCAGGTATGTGACGCAAGTCAAATGTCTGGGACTGACCATGAGTGAAAGGATGTGTTTTACTCCACACTTGGCGAATGTGAAGGAGCTACTGCAGACAACGGTAGGCATAATACGACGGATTTTGAGGAGCGATTGGGGTCTCGGATGTCGTGCTGTCCGCACCATATATCGTGGCTTGTTTGTGGCCTGTGCCACTTATGGAGCCCCTGTATGGTGGGAGACAGCCACGACTGTCTGGGGGTCTCAAAAACTCCTCTCAATCCAGCGTTGCATGATGCTTGCTTGTTTGCCTGTAGTCGCACCGTCTCAACGGATGCGATGCAGGTCTTGTTAGGTGCACCCCCTCTTGACCTGATTGTCATACAGCGTGCTGTTGCATTCAGGTTAAGAAGGGGCTTGAGTGTGTCATTGCTGCGGAATGACTGGATTTCTGACGATGATGTGGAGAGGGAGGGATATCTAGGGAGCAAGAGGCTCCTAGATGATAGGGTTAGGTGTAGGTGGCAAGAACGTTGGGACAATAGTCCTAACGGCCGAGTGACGTACGAGTACATTCGGGACGTGGGGTTCGTTGTGGATAACCCAGACTTCAGATTTTGTCTGAGCCTGGGTTTCCTGCTTACGGGGCATGGGCCTCTGAATGCATTTTTGCATCAGAGGCACCTTTCGGATACGTCGGGATATTTTTTTGGGGCGGGTCGGAAAATGGTCCCATTTGATTGCGGAGTGCCCGATGTACTCGGACATTAGGGATTTGGGTGGTATGGGGATTAGCTGGACTGATGGACAATTAGATGTTAGTGGTGTGATCTCCACTAGTCGCAATACCGAACAGTTAGGATCGTTTGCGCGTGAATTATTTAAGCGGCGAAGGCGGTTAGCTGGAAGTTAGGGTTAGTTTCTGTATGATTGGTGTGTGTAAGTGATGTGTGTATGGGGTCCAACCCCTGGCCACCAGTCCAAAGCCGTATGGAAGCTCAACTGGTAGTAGTTTCGGCTACGAGGTCTGACCGGAGACTTAATTCTGGTACCACGGGGAGCAGGAGCCCTTGGAGTTCGCTCCAACCTGCTCGTGCGGACTGGCCCCTCGGGGAGTATCGTGGTGGTTGTGGTTAAAACCCAAATCGCGGGAAGAACTGACTTTGTCAGTTGAATGTGGAGTTGCATTGCAACCGGGTGCCGGACCCAAAGCACGGCAGAGGTTTTAGATGGGCCTCGAACCCTACCAAGGTGGTTAGTGTGTCCATTCCACACTGCCAATTTGGTACTGAAAATGCTTTGCATTCTCAGGGCGCTGATCAACGCATTGATTTGATCCGCTGTGCTTTTGAGCGCCGTGGAGAAAGGCTGTCGCCAGCAGGTGCCCACGTAAAACACACCGGACGTTGTCCCTATCTACTCGTAACAGGATAGCCCGCTTTCGCCCAGCATCGGGGAAATCCTGTGAAAGCGATGGTAGAAGGGAAGCCAGCAAAGGAGAAAAAAAAACTCAGCGAAAGAGTGACGCAACAAAAGATGGCGTAAAGGATAGCGGGGAGACTACCGACAGCGGTAGGAAGGAGAAAGCAAAGGAGGTAAAGGAAGGGAGGGAAAAATGAGGTAATTTTGAAGCCAAATTCCGCTTGAGGAAATAATGACTCTGTTGCCGGGGACAAAAATAAGGGTTCTATTGTGGGGGGCGGAAACAAGGGCTCTGTTATGGAGGATGACGCTATCAGCCACGCTGCAGCAGTCAAAACTTTGACCGCTGAGTTTAGCGCAATAGTGTTTGGGGCTAAGCAGCTCGAGGCAGATACCATGAAGGAGTTCATGGATGTCTCCTCGAAATATGAATCACTGTTAATGACAGTGATTACGGAGAATGCCTACCTTCGCGGGCAAGTGGATGCACTGCACCAGATCAAAAGTGCAGTTGGTCAATCGACCAGTAGTATGGAGCCTCCTGTAGTTTCGGCGCCTGCCCCAACGGCACCAGTGCTGGAGGCAATAACGCCAAGGGTGCCAAGCCCAACTGAGACTTGGTCCGTAGTCGTAAGGAGTAAGGGTCCTGCCACCTCATCCAAGGAGGTGGCCAAGAAGGTACAGAATTAAGTGGGTCCTTCTCTTGGCGTGCGTGCGCACGCTTTGCAGCAGATCCAGGGTGGTGGTGTGATCATCCGGACCCCCTCCGTCAAGGAGAGGGAGAAGGTTGTGAACAATAAAAAGTTCAAGGAAGTCGGTCTTAGTGTGACTGTTAACCAGAGGATGGTACACGTCATTGCAGAATGCGCAATGTACGCAGGCATCAGGAGCTTTAGGGGAATGGGAATCAGTTATGTTAACGGACAGCTAGATGTGAGCGGTGTGATCTCCACTAGCTGGAATGTCGAACTTTTATCGACGTTTGATAGGTTTGCGCGTGAGATATTTAGGCGGCGAAGATAATTGAGTGAAACGTTAGGTTAGGTTAGGTTAGGTAAGGGGGATTGTGGGTGCATGGGATGGGAGGATGGGGTCTAACCCCTGGTCACCAGTCCAGAGCAGTATGGAAGCTCAACTGGTAGTAGTTTCGGCTACGAAGTCTGACCGGAGACTTAATTCTGGTACCACGGGGAGCAGGAGCCCTTGGAGTTCGCTCCAACCTGCTCATGCGGACTGGCCTCTCGGGAAGTATCGTGGTGGTTGTGGTTAAAACCCAAATCGCTGGAAGAACTGACTTTGTCAGTTGAATGTGGAGTTGCATTGCAACCGGGTCCGGACCCAAGGCACGGCAGAGGTTTTAGATGGGCCTCGAACCCTACCAAGGCGGTTAGTGTGTCCATTCCACACTGCCAATTGGTACTGAAAATGCTTTGCATTCTCAGGGCGCTGATCAACGCATTGATTTGATCCGCTGTGCTTTTGAGCGCCGTAGAGTAAGGCTGTCGTCAGCAGGTGCCCACGTAAAACACACCGGACGTTGTCCCTATCTACTTCCCCCTGCGTGTACGGGGGGGACCCCTCTGGGTTCGAGGGGAAACGAAATATACCCGCGGTAAGGCATGCCTGTCGTAAGAGGCGACTAAGATCCTGGCCACCAGTCCAGGGCTGTATGGAAGCTCAACTAGTTGTAGCTTCGGCTACAAGGTCAATACCAAAGACTTTAACCTGGTACCACGGGGAGCATTAGCCCCTGGAGTTCGCTCCAGTCTGCTCATTGGGTTTGGCCCTTTGTGGAGATTCGTGGTGGCTGTGGTTAAAACTGAAATCTCGGGAAGAACTGACTTTGTCAGTCGAATGTGGAGTTGCATTGCAACCGGGTGCCGGACCCAAAGTACGGCAGAGGTTGTAGATGGGCCTCGAGCCCTACCAAGGTGGTTAGTGTGTCCATGCCACACTGCCGATTGGTACTGAAAATCGTTACCCAGTTTTCAGGGCGTTGATCGACGCATTGTATTGATCCGTTGTGCTTTTGAGTACCGTGGAGTAAGGCTGTCGCCAGCAGGTGCCCACGTTAAACGTTCCGGTCGGTTGTCCCTATCTACTCAGTAGCGTGTGAACAGCCGAAGCGAACGGACGTGTGCGCGGATCGTTTTCAGTTGACGGAGCGTAAAATCTAGTGACAGTGTTTGTGATTAAAAATCACCGGCAAAATATTTGAAGGCCATTATCGCGAAATATAGACGCAAGTGTGCGCATAGAACGCATTCTTATTAAAACAAAGAGGATTCAGTGTAAACAATAGAAGTGCACTGTGGGTGTTACCCGAATATTGTGCGAACAATAGACGCAAGTTTAGTGCGGGAAAACCTACCTTTCCCAAAAAAAAAAAAAGAAAAAAAAAGTGCATTAAGTGCAGTAAGTAAGTGTTGTGTGTGCTACCTAACGCAGGTAGAACTGCTGTATAAGAAAAACCCCGCGAATTGTTGGGTTTTTTCCGTTATTAATACGGCTTGAGTTTTCCCATAAACAAAACAGTGACAGTGACAGTGACGCCCATCGCCAAGGGCAAGTTGACGTTCTAAAGGGCGGTTGTGGGCCATCTCACATGCTTGCACAGGCAGTAGCATCACCTTCGGCGCCTGCCCCACCGGCGCCTGTTCTGGAGGCAATAGCGCTATGGGTGCCAAGACCAACTGAGACTTGGTAAGGAGCAAGGGTCCTGCCACCTCATCCAAGGAGGTGGCCAAGAAGGTACAGAATTAAGTGGGTCCTTCTCTTGGCGTGCGTGTGCACGCTTTGAAGCCGACCAAGGGTGGTGGTGAGATCATCCGGACCCCCCCATCAAGGAGAGGGAGAAGTTTGTGAACAATAAAAAGTTCGAGGAGGTCGGTTTTGGTGTGACCGTTAACCAGAGGATGGGACAGAGGGTACTTGTGCAGGGTGTGCACACCGAGCTTAAGCTTTAAGAGTTCATGGAGGAACTCTTCGAGAACAACGTAAAGGAGAAATGTCCTGAGGCGAAAAAAGCCGACGTCAGGGTTGTAAGCAAGCCCTGGGCGGTTAAGGCTGATGGTAGGACGAACGTCGTCCTTGAAGGAGATGACAAAGTAATGTCATCTCTTTTGGAGGTAGGAAGAATCTATGTGAAGTGGTTCTCCTACCGCGTGCGTGCCGATAGCCCAGTTGCCGGTTGTTTCCGGTGTATGGGCTTCGACCACCGGGTTGCGGATTGTCGGGCCAAGTCCGATGTCTGCCGGAGGTGTGGCCAAGAGGGTCACAAAGCCACAGGTTGCAACAATGCCCCGCATTGGCGCAACTGCCAATTCAAGGGTAAGCCGGCTGGAAATCTTATGATGCCCGCTGTCTGCCCATTATACTGCGGCATAGTGGAGCACGCACTTGCTAGGCACTAATGGGCGCGCTGTTTCAATTCAATTGTCAGGGGTTATTTGCCGTTATGGCCGAATTGGGGGAAAATATGATTGAGGGTGGGTGCGGTGTTGCCTTACTCCAGGAGCCCTACGCCACTAACACTAGTTTTAGGATATTCACAGATCTTGGGGCTAACGCCGCAATAGTTGTGAACAATCCGAACTATGACTGTGTAGTTTTGGATTCTTCACAGCTGGGAGTTTGCGTCTCTATAGAAGGGGAGTTCGGTAGACTGGTCGTCGCTAGTTTTTACTGCAAATTCAGCGAACCCCCTAGAGCCTTACCTGGGCTACATGGATAGGCTACTACTACTTGCGAGTAGTAGTCCAATTATCCTTGGACTAGATGCGAATGCCTCGTCTTCGATGTGGTTTAGTAAGGTATCTCGGCATTCGGCCGGATACCAAAGCCACAGTAGGGGCGAGGCACTCAGCGAATGGGTGGTGGCTCATAGCCTCCACATAGTAAATGAACCCAGCGAATTTTATACATTCGATGAGCCAGGAGGTGTTAGCGACAGTGATGTTACCCTCATGAATCAGGCAACTAGCGAAGCACTTGACGTTAGGTGGGATGTAAAAGGAGGGTGGGGTTTAAGTGATCATAATTTCATTCAAATTATGGTTACTGCCAGATCTTCTCCCTCGGAGTATTTAAGTCCATTGCGGCGATGGCGTACCTCTGGTATCGACTGGAGCCAATATGAACTCTCTGTTAAGAAAGCGGTATATTATGAAACACCGCTTAGTGAATTTAAGGAATTGGGTGTTGATGATCAAATTGCTCAGCTAACTGCATTAGTTTGGGATGTGGATGATGGGTTTCTGCGGAAAAGCGAAAGCTACCGCGCAAGAAACTAAAATGGTGGACGCACGAGCTAACCGTAAAGAGGAGGACTGTCAGGCGTTTGAGACGAAAGTTTCAACGTGCAAGACGGCAGATTTGGCATGATCTTAGTACTGAGATGAGAGAGTACAAAGACATGCTTACACGAATCAAAGAAGAAGATTGGAGAAGCTTCGTGGGGCAAAATAGAAACGACCCCTGGGCGCAGATCTATAAGATCTGCAGGAATCGTAGAAATAATGATATAACCTCTCTTGGTACTGGTGACACTTTGTTATCAACATGGAGTGAGTGTGCAAAGGCTCTCCTTAGTGCGTTTTTTCCCAGGTCGGAAGCACGGGCGCCTCTAACACAAGGTATCAGGTATGTGACGCAAGTCAAATATATAGGGCGACCATGAGTGAGAGAATGAGTTTCACTCCACATTTAGCAACTGTGAAGGAGCGACTGCAGGGAACTGTGGGCAAAGTACGACGCATTTTGAGGAGTGATTGGGGTCTCGGACGTCGTGCTGTTCGCACCATATATCGGGGTTTGTTTGTGGCCTGTGCCACTTACGGCACCGCTGTATGGTGGGAAACAGCCACGACAGTCTTGGGGCGTCGAAAGCTTCTCTCAATACAGCGTTTCATAATGCTTGCTTGCTTGCCTGTTTGTCGCACCGTCTCAACGGAAGCAATGCAAGTGCTGCTAGGAGCTCCCCCGCTTGATCTGATTGTCATACAGAGAGCTGTTGCTTTCAGGTTAAGGAGGGGTTTGAGTGTGTCATTGTTCCAGAATGATTGGATTTCTGACAATGATGCAGAGAAAGAGGGAAATCTAGGAAGCAAGAGCCTCTTAGATGAAATAGTTAGGAATAAGTGGCAAGACCGTTGGAACAATAGCAGCAACGGTCGAGTGACTTACAAATACATTCAGGATGTCAGGTTTGTGGAAGGAAACCCCGACTTCAGATTTTGTCTGAGCCCAGGCTTCCTACTCACGGGGCATGGGACCTCTGAATGCATTCTTGCATAGGAGGAATCTCTCGGAAACACCCGAATGTGCGTGCGGAGCACTCAATGAGGATTGGGTTCATGTCATTGCAGAATGCGTAATGCACTCAGACATCAGGAGCTTTAGGGGATTGGGAATCAGATATGAAAATGGACAGCTAGATGTGAATGCCGAACTGTCAGGGACATGTAATAGGTTTGCACGCGAGATATTTAGGCGGCGAAGACTGTTGAACGAAACGTTAGGTTAGGTTAGGTAAGGGGGATTGTGGGTGCATGGGATGGGGGTAGGGTGATTAACCCCTGGTCACCAGTCCAGAGCAGTATGGAAGCTCAACTGGTAGTAGTTTCGGTTACGAAGTCTGATCGGAGACTTAATTCTGGTACCACGGGGAGCATGAGCCCTTGGAGTTCGCTCCAACCTGCTCATGCGGTATGGCCCCTTGGGGAGTATCGTGGTGGTTGTGGTTTATACCCAAATTGCGGGATTAGTGTATTGATCACTCAATGTGGAGTTGCATTGCAACCGGGCGCCGGACCCAAAGTACGGCAGAGGTTTTAGATGGGCCTCGAACCCTACCAATGTGGTTAGTGTGTCCATTCCACACTGCCAATTGGTACTGGAAATGCCTGGCATTTTCAGGGCGCTGATCAACGCATTGATTTGATCCGTGTACTTTTGAGTACCGTGGAGTTAGGCTGTCGTCAGCAGGTTCCCACGTTTTGAATGTCAGCATGGTCTGTAAGTTGGAAAAGTGTTATAATATTAGCTTGAAATGATATTATATTCTTTAATTGGGTTTGCAATTATATAACAAACGCTAGTTTATCAAGCGACAACAACACATCATACAGCCGGGTTCTTAAGAATACCTAGGAGTTCTTAGGGGCTCGATTGGCAGTAGGTTAAGCGAAAGCGAGAGCTACTGGTCACACCAAAGACCTTAACAAGATACCACGGGGAGCAGTAGCCCCTGCAGTTCGCTTCAGTCGGCTCATTGGGTTTGGCCCTTTGGGGAGCTTCGCGGTGGCTGTGGTTTAAACCTAAATGCAGGAAGGACATTAGTCTAATGTGGAGTCGTACTGCGGCCGGGTGCCGGACCCAGAGTACGGCAGAGATTTTAGGTGGGCCTCCTACCCGACCAAGGTGGCTAGGGTGTTTCTTTTGGTTTACACCCTACCAATTGGACCCAAAGTGTATGTGTGTGTGGCGACACTCATGCCTTGGTTCTGCCAGAGTGTAGTGTTGTGCATGCACTTACACTTCGGGGCGCTGATCAACGCATTGTTTTGATCTATGTGCTTCTAGCAATAGAAAGCACCGTGGATTTGAGCCTCCTAACGCAGATACCCACGTTAAACCACATTGGATTCTGTTCCTATCTACTTCCCCCTGCGGGTAGGGCGGACCCCCTTGGGTAGGGGGGAAACCGAATATGCCCGCGGCAAAGCATGCCTGTCGTAAGAGGCGACTAAAAGCCACATGCACTGTGTATGACATTTATCTGGTCTTGTCTCGAATGTCAGCATGGTCATTAGTCAGAAAAGTGCTATATTATTAGCTTGAAATGATATTAAAGTTTTTATATAAGTTTACAATTGTATAACAAGCATTTGTGGTTCAAGCGGCAAATGTTACCAGTCATGAGTTGGGATTTATGAACACTCAAACTGGAAGTAGCAAATAGTTACAAAAGTCAGACCAAAGACTTTAACCTGGTACCACGGGGAGCAGTAGCCTCTGGAGTTCGCTCCAGTCTGCTCATTGCGTTTTGCCCTTTGGGGAGATTCGTGGTGGTTGTGGTTTGCACCTAAATGCAGGAAGGACATTAGTCCAATGTGGAGTCGCACTGCGGCCGGGTGTAGGACCCAGAGTACGGCAGAGGTTTTAGATGGGCCTCGAACCCGACCAAGGTGGAAAGGGAGTCCCACCCTACCAACTGGAACCAAAGTGTAAGTGCGTGTGCCAGCACTCATGCTTTGGTTCTCCGGAGTATGATGCGGGTGCACGCACTCATGCTTTGGGGCGCTGATCGACGCTTTGTATTGATCTATGTGTTTCTAGCAATACAAAGCACCGTGGAATTGAATCTTCGAAGACAGGTATTCACGTAAAAACACATTGGCTTTTGTCCCTATCTACTTCCGCCTGCGGGTAGGGGAGGACCCCCCCTTGGGTTCGGGGGGAAACCGAATATGCCCGCGGCAAGGCATACCTGTCGATTGGCGATTAAAAGCCAAATGCACTATGTCTGACAAGTACAGGTCTGTTTTAAATGTCAGCGTGGTCTATAAGTCGGAAAAGTGCTATAAAATTAGCTTGAAATGATATTATATTATTTAAATGGGTTTGCAATTACATAACAAACACTAGTTTATCAAGCGACAACAACACATCATACAGCCGGGTTCTTAAGAATACCTAGGAGTTCTTAGGGGCTCGACTGGCAGTAGGTTAAGCGAAAGCGAGAGCTACAGGTCACACCAAAGACTATAACATGGTACCACGGGGAGCAGTACCCCCTGGAGTTCGCTTCAGTCGGCTCATTGGGTTTGGCCCTTTGGGGAGACTCGTGGTGGTTGTGATTTAAGCCTAAATGCAGGAAGGACATTAGTCCAATGTGGAGTCGCACTGCGGCTGGGTGCTGGACCCAGAGTACGGCAGAGGTTTTAGGTGGGCCTCGTACCCGACTAAGGTGGCTAGGGTGTTTTCTTTTGGCTTGCACCCTACCAATTGGAACCAAGGTGTATGTGTGTGTGCCGTCACTCATGCCTTGGTTCAGCCAGAGTGTAGTGATGTGCATGCACTTACACTTTGGGGCGCTGATCGTCCCTATCTACTCAGTTGCGTTTGAACAGCCGAGGCGAACGGACGCGTACGCGAGTTAGCAAACAAAATAGTGGCGATTAACGATCGATACAGTGACAATAACTGTGACAGTGCGAAAGATTGTGTGTGTGTTTGACCACACAAAGCGTAGTGACACTAACAATAGTGCAGATATTGTGAAAAATAATAGTGACCTTGACAATAGTGTGTGTGTTTTCTACACAAAGCACTTAGCGGAGTGACAGTGCCAAAATTGTGTGTGCTACCTAAAGCAGGTAGAATTTTTGTGAGAAGACACAATAGTGACAAAAGGTGTGTGTGTGTGCTACACAAAGCACCAAGCGCAGTGACAGTGCCAAAAGTGTGTGTGCTACCTAATGCAGGTAGAATTTTTGTGAGAGGACACAAGAAAAATTCTAGTGCGCAAAAAACCCAGCTTTTTTGGGTTACCCGTCAATATAGTACGGCTTGGGTTTTTCCCTTAAAGAAAACAGTGACAGTAATTAGTGCAGTGCTTTCCCATTCGGGGAAATTTAGTCAGGCGAAATGCCTAAAATAAAGAGGAAGGCGAGCAAATCCCGTGAAGAAACGGAGGAATATGTGACGACGGTGGAAGTGGAGGCTTCCTCAGACTCCGAAGGAGGAAGGCCCTCGAGGCCGCCACCGCCGAAAAGGAAGGCCAATAAAAAGGCGCCAACGAAGGAGGAGGAGAAGTGCAGAAGCAGTTGCTCCTCGGATAGTGACAGCAGTGCAGCAAGCACTGCCAGAAGCAGCGGTGAGGAGAAACGCCCAGCTAGTGGAGGCGTAGCGCAGAAGCAACAGCAGCGGCTAATGTAAGTAATCAATGATTGAGGGTAGGGGTGATCTCATTACAGCTATGAAAGCTATTATCGTTGACATTAATGATTTATTTTGTAGAGTCGGGCTTGGGTGCTCCAGCAATGAGAAGATTGCTGGCCATTTCGTCACGGTATGAGGTGATCCTCATGTCCGTGATAAAGGAGAACGCCCATCTCCGTGGGCAAGTTGACGCCCTTAAGGGAGGTTGTGGGCAACCCCACACGTATGCACAGGCGGTAGCATCGCTTTCGGCGCCTGCTCCACCTGCACCAGTGCTGGAGGCAATAGCGCCAAGGGTGCCAAGACCAACGGAGACTTGGTCGTTAGTCGTAAGGAGCAAGGGTCCTGCCACTTCATCCAAGGAGGTGGCCAAGAAGGTGCAGAAGGAAGTGGGTCCTTCTCTTGGCGTGCGTGTGCACGCCTTGAAGCCAATCAAGGGTGGTGGTGTGGTCATCCGGACCCCCTCCATCAAGGAAAGGGACATGGTGGCCAAAAACACCAAATTTGAGGAGGTCGGTCTTAGCGTGACCGTCAATAAAAAGATGGGCCAGAGGGTAGTTGTGCAGGGTGTGCACACCGAGTTTAAGCTTGAAGAGTTCATGGAGGAACTCTTCGAGAAGAACGTAAGGGAGGAAAATCCTGAGGTAAAAACAACCGACGTCAGGGTTGTGAGCAAGCCCTGGGCGGTTAAGGCCGATGGCAGGACGAATGTCGTCCTTGAGGGAGATGACAAAGTAATGTCATCTCTCTTGGAGAAAGGACGAATCTACGTCAAGTGGTTCTCCTACCGCGTGCGTGCCGATAGCCCAGTTGCCGGTTGTTTCCGGTGTATGGGCTTCGATCACCGGGTTGCGGATTGTCGGGCCAAGTCCGATGTCTGCCGGAGGTGTGGCCAAGAGGGTCACAAAGCTGCACGTTGCAACAATGCCCCGCATTGTCGCAACTGTCATTTCAAGGGAAAGCCGGCTGGACATCTTATGATGTCCGCTGCTTGCCCAGTATACTGCAGCATAGTTGAGCGCGCACTTGCCAGGCACTAATGGGCGCGCTGTTTCAGCTCAATTGCCAGGGGTCATTTGCCGTTATGTGCGAATTGGGGAAACTTATGACTGAGGGTGGGTGCGGCGTTGCCTTACTCCAGGAGCCCTATGCCACTAATGGTGTGGTTAGGGGTCTCCCTGGCAGTTTTAGGATATTCGCAGATCTTGGGGCTAACGCCGCAATAGTTGTGAACAATCCAAACTATGATTGCGTAGTTTTGGACTCTTCACAGCTGGGAGTCTGCGTCTCTGTAGAAGGGGAGTTCGGTAAACTGGTTGTCGCTAGTTTGTACTGCAAATTTAGCGAACCCCTAGAGCCTTACCTGGGGTACATGGATAAGCTACTACTACTTGCGAGTAGTAGTCCAATTATCCTTGGGCTAGATGCGAATGCCTCGTCTTCGATGTGGTTTAGTAAGGTATCCCGGCATTCGGCCGGATACCAAAGCCACAGTCGAGGCGAAGCACTCAGCGAATGGGTGGTGGCTAATAACCTCCATATAGTAAATGAGCCCAGCGAATTCTATACATTCGATGGGCCAGGAGGTGTTAGCGATATTGATGTTACCCTCATCAATCAGGCAGCTAGCAGTGCGTTTGACGTCAGGTGGGAAATACAGGGAGAGTGGAGTATAAGTGATCATAATTTGATTCAAATTATGGTTACTGCCATATCTCCTCCAACGGAGCAAGTTAGTCCATTGCGGCGCTGGCGTACCTCTGGTGTCGACTGGAGCCAATATGGACTGTCTGTTAGGGATGCGGTATTTGAAATACCGCTTAGTGAGTTTAGGGAACTGGGGGTTGACGATCAAATCGCTCAGCTAACTGCATTAGTTTGGGGTGTCAATGATAGGTTGCTGCGGAAAAGCGAAAGCTACCGCGGCAAGAAACTAAAATGGTGGACGCACGAGCTAACCGTAAAGAGGAGGAATGTCAGGCGTTTGAGACGAAAGTTTCAACGTGCAAGACGGTCCAACTCTGATAGGTTGCCCCAGATTCGGCATGATCTTAGTACTGAGATGAGAGAGTACAAAGACATGCTTATACGAATCAAAGAAGAAGACTGGAGAAGCTTCGTGGGGCGAAATAAAGACGACCCATGGGGGCAGATCTATAAGATCTGCAGGGGTCGCAGGAATAACGACATAACCTCTCTTCGTGTTGGTGACACCTTGTTATCAACATGGAGTGAGTGTGCAAAGGCTCTTCTTAGTGCGTTTTTTCCCAGGTCGGAAGCACAGGCACCTCAAGCACAAGAGGTACCTGTCCCTCCATTAGATGATGGGGAATTGGGGTATGCTTTCGGCCTGGTTAGATCTAAACGGTCTCCAGGCCTTGATGGTTTGAACGGAGAGATCTGTAAGAGCTTGTGGAAGTTCATTCCAGAATACCTGGAGGCTATCTACGATAAGTGCGTCTGTGAGGGATATTTTCCACGTGAGTGGAAAAAAGCCAGGGTTGTCCCTCTCCTGAAGTCCCCTGATAAGATCAGGAGCAATCTTCGCTCCTATCGGGGCATCAGTCTCCTTCCA
>NW_026090371.1:27500-35376 GCF_024586455.1 Bactrocera neohumeralis
GCGTCTTGCGTTTTCTTAATGGAAAAGTGACCTTGCCGATGTGCCATCTTGATTATTACATCTTCCATTGATAACGGTACGACTATCAGCTCTTTATCTGGGTTTTTGTACAGCACTTCGTGTTTTATGTAGAAATCTTCGTAGTCATCCTTCTCCAATACTTTTCGTACGCCTCGCGTCCAATCGTCGCTTTGCTGAGCTTTCTTGAATCGATGATTAAGTGAGTCTTGCAACATCAAGCACGAGACACGGCTCAAAGCGTCGACATGTCGCATTCTGGTTCCTTTTCTATGCTCAATTTCATAATCAAAGTCTTGCAGGAAAATCGCCCAACGGGATACACGTAGTGGCACATCGCGTTTCTTCATTGTCATGGCAAATGCGTTGCAGTCAGTGACAATCTTAAACTTCGTGCCCAGCAGGTACACTCGCCATTTCTTTAGCGATTCCACAATCGCTAACACTTCAAACTCGTACGAATGGTACCGCTCTTCTTCAGGTTTAGTCTTGCGACTCATGAATTGGACCGGGTGGAAATCTTGATCGTCGTTATCTTTCTGCAGCATCACAGCTCCGTAGCCAAACATGCAAGCGTCCGTGTGCACTTCAGTTACTGCTTTTGGATTATATAGCTTCAAAACCGGAGGATTCATTAACGCTGTTTTTAACTGTTGATAAACTGCTAGATGTTCCTCTTTCATCCTGAACTTTATGTCCTTTCGCAGTAGATCGGAGAGTGGTTTGGCAATTACAGCGTAACCTTTAACGAATCTTCTGAAATATGACGTCAATCCCAGGAAACGTTGCATTTCGGTACGATTTCGCGGTATCGGAAAGTCTTTTATAGCAATTGTTTTCGCCTCAGGGGGTTTTATTGAACCGTTCTCGATGACATATCCGAGAAATTCGACTCTTCGTAACAGAAATTGGCATTTAGTCCATTTTATCTGCAACCCTTTTGATGCTGTTGTCAGTAAAACGCGCTCCAACTTCAGGATACCTTCTTCTTCATCCTTGGAGGGAATGATTAGGTCATCCATGTAGGCTACCACTGTTCCATCTTGGATTATTTCTCTCAGGCCACAACAAATCTGGTGAACACTGCCGGCGAGTTTGAGATTCCAAATGGTACGTATAGAAACTCATATTGTCCGTTGTATGTTACAAACGACATATATTTTTGCGACTGGACCGGAACATGGAAAAATCCGTTTCATAAGTCCAATGTTGTAAAAACGTTTGCTCCATTCAGTCTTTCGATAACATCATCCATCAGTTCCATTATTCAGTCGTCGATAATCACAGCAGAGTCGTTTTCCTCCATCTTTCTTGGATACAAGTACAACTGGTGACGCGTAGTTGGAAATACTGGGTTTAATGATCCCTTCTGCCAACCACTGCGTCACTTGCTCGTTCACTACGCATCGATCAGTGTAGGACATTCGTCTCGGTCTCTCGAACACAGGATTATCATCGATCAACAAAATTTTCATTTCGACTGGTGACTCAAAATTTCTCACAGGGATATAAGCGCCAACCATTTCTTTTACCGCATCTGCGTGCTCTACCTTTAGGTGGGATACGTTCACTTCAACGTCGGCCTTCCCGTTTATGCTTTCGGCCAGACATAATTCACCGAACTCCTTCATCAGCTGGACAACTCGATTTTCGCCCGCAACTGCCACTGATTTTCCTGCTATAACAGCGCTCTTGCCTGCGCCTTCATTATACAGCTTCTCCATAGCGTTCCACATTGGTGGATGCTCACGTGGCTCCTCAGCCACACCAGCGCGCTCGCTCACGTACTCGCTGTGCTCTATAGCCTGCTTGTGCTCACCCGTGACTTTGGTCTCCAACTCGACGGCTTCAGCTGCATGCTCCTTAGCATCAGCACCATCCGAGCTTTTCTCGCTATGCTTATCAGCCAGTTGTTGCACCTTACGTTGTTGTTTTCCTGCTTCCTTTTGTCTAAACTCCGCACGATCCTCGGTTACAATCAGATCGACATCCTTCAAAATGTTGTTACCAATTACTAGAGCATACTTCAAATCAGTCTCTTTGGCAACAGGGCATTTTATTTCTAACCATATGCCATCAACTTCAATGCGGATGGAGAAGCTACCTATTGTTGTAAGTTCACTGTCCCCAATTCCGACCAAGCATACTCTTTCTTTTGTCAGCTTTACATCCATTATTACTGCCGAAACACGTACTCCATTCATCCAAATGTCCTTGAAAGTTAAACTACTTCTCTTATTGGGCTTTACTGCTGCTTTTGTTTTCATCATGTTTGCGCTCTTCTCCTTCTTAACTGATTTTTCAACTGTAGCGCACTCTGTTGCTCGGTGACCTTCTACACCGCATTTGAAGCATTCATCTTTTTGCGTGGACAGTCTGTAGCAAAGTGTGAATCATCTCCGCAATTGTAGCATTTCGCTGAACTGCCTGAACTCGACGAAGCTATGTTTGATGACGTAGACGACGTTTTGTTTGCGTTGACGAATTGAGATTTTGAAACAGGAACTTTGATTTTTTCATAAATCTTTAGCTGCTCCTTTAGGTCTTTTACGGTTTTAGCCTGGTACAAATTTGCTTTACCCGCCTTGGAATCCGGAATGCCTTCAATGAAATACTCTATCAAGCTGGTGTCGTCTAAGTTTATCGACTTGTCGATTTCCATCAAGCTATAGAGATATTCCATGCAATTGTCCCCTTGACGTTTGCGACGATTTCGTAGTGTGCGATGAATTTCTATTGACGATACAATAATTCCAAATTCAGTTTTTAGCGCCTGCTTCAGTGAACTCCAACTGTTGATATCGCGCTGACTTCGAATAAACATTTTTGCTGCACTCTTCAAAAGCTGCTTTGCATAAATGAATTTCTGCAACTCGTTCCAATGCACCGCTTCTGCATTCTCCTCGAACTCTTCCAGCCATTGCTCGAAGCTTGGTTGCCCCGAACCGGAGAATGATGTCAGCGAATCTTCAATATCTCGCAAGGTAAACACTGATCGCTCAATCATTCGCACGCTCGAGACAGCACTACGTTGACTTGCAGCATCGTTATAATCGTCTTCATTGTCGCTCACATTCAGGCCGAAGTGTTCTAGTAACCGGTCCTGCAATGTCGATTTTCGTCCAGTGGTCGCTAAACCCAACCCACCCAATTTCTCTTTCAGTTCCTGTAGGTTCAAACCTAAAATTTGGTCACGGTTCATTTTGTCTTACAATGTTTATTAAATACAAAACTATTTCAAAAGCAAAAATTATTGTAGCAGAATCAATTCAATTTTAAAATATATTGCTCTGTAAACAAAGGTATATGTAGCTTTAATTTTTAATTCAATCAAAATTTGTCTTAAAACTTTTCTTTTAGCTCTTTTCTCAAAATTATTTCATTTACTTCAATTCCATTTCAACTTTTTACTTTCAATCAAAGTATAATTTTTCAACGTAAAACATGAATCAATTAAAGCGAAATTCATCAATATTAGAGCTAAAATTTTTGTTATTGCGCAACAAAATGCAAATACTTAGCTAAAACACTACAACCAGCTTCAGCTACGATTTTTCAAATTTTATCCCTCGCTGCCGTCAATTTGTAAACGTTCTCTTGTTCTCCCGCGCAGCCGTCAAAATGCACACAACATTTGAATCTCCCGCGCAGCCATCAACTCTTGTAAATACTCTTCGCCGTTCTCTCACGTAGCAAATTTCGCATGCGCTCGCACTCAGCGCTACCACAGTCGACGCCTCTCTGCTGTCGACAATGCCACGTCACCCACACACAACGCAACTTCTGCTCGCAGCTCCTGTCTACGCTGTCTCACTCCGTTCTGTTCCCAACTGAACGGCAGTTTCTCTCTCAACACTCCGCTGTTTCTCTCTGCTACTGAACTGTTGACGCCGCCGTCGCCGCCTTGTTGTCTGCGCGCTTATTGTGAAATTTGAATTTGTTCTCTCTGCTGTTGAACTGTTGGCGTCGTCGCCTATATTATCTATTTTATTTTTTTTTCGTAACGGTTTTCAACTTTCGTTTGTCCTTTTTCTTATGTTTAAAATTTAAACTTTAGACAAACATATTTCACGATTTTTGCCACAGTTTGAATTGTTTTTCCGCGGTTTTTCGTTATAAAGAACGTTTATTACGATTTTAGCGCATTGGCTTTGATTCGGTGATCAATCGGTTTTTCCCCGGCACTAATTCAACGTAGTGGTCTTTTTATCGCACTATCTGACACCATTTGTAGTGTGTCTTTCCTTCAACACACTATTCCTTTCTCCAAAATAAAACCACACCGCGTTTTATAATAAATTAATAAAGTTTATTTTTCTTCGGTTTAAAGCAACAAGCGAACTGTGCGCAGCTTAAGATAAAAAAGGTCACGTTCGTGTCAGGGTTCGCGGTCAACTCTTGTTCGTTTTCGTTCTTCGTTTTAGTCTTTCGTTTTAGTCTTTCGTTTTGTCAGTGTTGTCAAGTCATTGTCACAGGGTTGTATTTTAAGGTACGTAAGTATGTCCGCTTCGACTCCGTGGTACATTTTCCACATATATACTAGCTGTTACCCTGTGCGCTTCGCTACATCTTCATCGATTAAAACTCTTAAGGGTTTTTACTTTGTGTTTTATTTATTGTAGTAAAGCTGTTACTTATTTATAAAACATTTATTAAACATATTGGTATTCAACATTTTTTGTTTTTCCACCTAGGGCGTAAATGAATAAGCACCTTGGTGTTCTCACTCTCTAGCATGCGACGAACAATTGGCCGTGGGAGAAGCACGGTTCTTCCAAATTGACGCTGCAGACTTGAAACGTTTGCCCTTGCGATTTGTTGATGGTCATCGCAAAGGCAAGACGTACGGGGAACTGCAAGCGCTTAAATTCAAACGGCATGTCCGTTGGAATCATGGGAATGCGTGGTAAGAGTACAACTTCACCTGCTGCCTTGCCATTTAGTATTGTTGCTTCAATCAAATTTGGCCACAATTTTTTGACTGAAAGTCTTGTGCCATTACACAAAGTCGGTGGCTTCAGATTTCGAAGAAGTATAATGGGTGAACCGACTTTCAGGACCAAACGATGCAGTGGCAGACCGGGGAAATCCAAAGAATTCAAGAATTCAGTTGGATAATTGACTACTTCATCTTGATTCAAAACGCTATCAATCGATGTATATGTTGTAGCTTCTCCTGGCAGTTTTTCTTGAATGGCAAAATTGATTTCGTTTACGTGTACATTTTTAGGTGCCAATATTGCGCGTTCACTTAAATAATCTCGTCGTTGATAGTGTTGAACAATATTCGGAAATACACTTTCAATCAATTCTTCTTTCGATTGTAAAAGTGTACAAAAGTTCTTCGGCAATGTGATCAAACCGGCATCATCGATTGGTATTTTGCCTTCGCCAATGTCCAACAACTGCTTCGAAAACGATATTGACATTCGACGTGAATCACTCGTATGCCTGCCAACCGTATTACGTTGGCGTAGTCGAGGCATTTTCTACAGTATGCATATTTGAAGTACATAAATAAAATTTGAAAAATTATCCTAAAACTACATCTTAAGCTATGAATTATACCCACACACGCATATGCAATAAGACCCACCAACAGTGTTTTTGCAAACCGCATGTAAGCACTTACGAAACAATAACAATACTCACTTGCTTTGTGTGTGTTGCACGGTCAGCAGAAAAACACAAAATCGGTTCGAATAAATGTAGCAAATCGATGGAATTAAATCTGGAAAAAACACACAATTTTTAAACACTTTTTTTACACACACCGCGCATTTTCAAGCGACAATCGAACCGCATGGCATCACATTCGAAACAACAAAAATACTCACTTGCTTTGTGTTGTACGCAGAAAGTTAATTACGTTGAAATCTAAGAAAAATTCACACAATGTTGAAACATTTTTTTTGAACGAATGACAGGCAAACACGATCATTGTCATTGTTTTTTATTAATTGTAAACATCCGCCAGATGTTTCTGTTTATTAGTAAAAGGCATTTGACAGGACTGCCAATCTTGCGGGCAAACATTTTTTCATGAGAATTTGTATAGGCGGGATGTATCATTTTTTTTTTTTTTGCAATTGTTGCAAAACGTGTAATGATACACACATTAAATTTCTTATGTGCACCCTCCAAACAGACCCCAATCACTCCTGAAAGTTTCATTGAAATCGGGCAAGCCGTCTAGGAGGAGTATGCGAACAGGAAGTTTTGCCACTTAATTTTATATATATAGATATTATGTATATATATATAATATATTGTATATTATTTAGTTATACATTATATTATATTTATTTATATATAATATAAAAGAAAACATCTAATTTTAAATAATTAATTATTAAATTATATATATATATATTTTATATATTTATATATTATATATAATAAATATAATAAATTATATAAAAAAACATATATATATATATATTATATATTTATAACAGTGCAAAAAGAATCATTTAATTTTTAAAAATAGAAATAAAAATATTCAAAGAAATAATATGATTGTTATTAAACAACTATTTTTATAATATATACCCCAAAAATAAAAATGTATAGAAATTAAATAATATATATATAAATATAAATGGGGTATATGTTATATTAAGTGTTTGAGAGAATCATTAAATTAAAATAAAAAATTATATAAACGTTAAATACTTTTTTATTTTCTTTCAATATTTATTATTAAAAGGCAAAGTATAAGTGTTGTGATGATTCATATTAAACACAACTACATATAATATACAAAAAACAAAAAAAAAACATAGTAACACAAAACAAATGAACGATATGGTATATTATATAATAAATGTTTAAGAGAATTATAACATCAAACTAAGAATTTGAACTCAAGTGTTGTGAATCTATTATAATATACAAATAAAAAAGCATATATATATATATATATATATATAGTGACACAAAACGATGTGTTTTAAATGTTTAAGAGAATTATAACATTAAACTAAGAATTTTGAAGGCAACAAACAATGCTTTTAAAAAACATTTATTAAATTAAAAACGAAGGTGTAAATGTTGTAAACCTTATTTGAAAAATATTACAATATTCAAAAAGTAATACAGCGGAAGAGAAGTACAAATAAAAGAATATAGTTTATTTTCATATAAGTATTAAGTGTAAAAGTCATATAAGTAAATAATTTTCATACAAGTATTAAGTGTAAAAGTCATGAAAGTAAAAAAATTTCATATAAGTATTAAGTTTATAAAGTCATATAAGTCATGTAAGTAAGTAATTTCCATATAAGTATTAAGTTTATAAAGTCATATAAGTAAATAATATGAGTATTAAATTTATAAAGTCATATAAGTAATAAATTATCATATAAGTTTTAAGTTTATAAAGTCATATAAATCAAAAAAAAATGTAAGTAAATAATTTCCATATAAGTATTAAGTTTATAAAGTTATACAGGTAAATAAGTCAATAAGTCATACATAAAAGTAAATAATTTTCATATAAGTATTAAGTTTATAAAATCATATAAGTAAATAATTTTCATATGAATATTAAGTGTAAAAGTCATATAAGTAAAAAATTTTCATAAAGTATTAAGTGTAAAAGCCATGTAAGTAAATAATTTCAATATAAGTATTAAGTTTATAAAGTCATATAAGTAAATAATTTTCATATAAGTATTAAAAATATCAAATCATACAAGTACTAAGTAAATAATTTTCATATAAGTATTAAAAGTATCAAATCATACAAGTAATAAATTGTCAAAAAAACAGAGTGCAAAAAAATACTTTTGATGTTATAAGTTTGTTTATAACCATAAAGAGCTCTGAAAATCATATAAATTACCCATGAATATTT
>NW_026090372.1:0-13024 GCF_024586455.1 Bactrocera neohumeralis
AAAATATAAAAAAAATTTTATTATAAATTTTATTTTTTAATACATATTTTAAATATTTTTTGATTTTTCCAAATTTAAAAAGCAAAAATCTTAAATAATTAATTATTTTGCACTATTTTTATAATATTTTTTTTAATTTTTATGACCCAAGATTCAACCCTAAGGGGTTTAAAATTTTTGAAATTCTATCAACTAACGTAAAAAAAAAAGTTCTAGTGTTGTTTTTTGTAAAAGGCTTTTAACCCCGGGTGGGGGTTGACAAGTATAAAATTTCAACTACTCGAAGAAGTTGCGGGGTTTATTAAAATTTTTAAAAGTTATTTGCTAACCCCTAAAGGAAAAAAAATTTGTTGATTTTGAAAAAACCCCAAAGCTGATCAGGCAAAATAACTTGCGGACTTTTGGGAAATGTGAACATAAGGAGTTGCACAATTTAAATCTCAAAGAATATTTTTGGGAAAAATTAAAATTTTTTAAAATTTTTCCCCTCTTATACGATGTTCATAATATTTAAAATTTTTAAAAACCCCTAATTAGGCCCAGCCCAAATTTAAAAATTATTAAAAAGGTTTTTGATAACTAAACAAAGGGAAACGGAGGGGGAAAAATTTTTTTTAAAAAAAAAAACAAAAACGAAAAAACCCATTTTGGTAAAACAAACTTTAATTGATTTTGGGCAATTCAAATGGATTTTTTGACGGGCCCTTTTTTTATTGCAGAAAATCGTTTCCCCCCAACTTTTAGTCATCGATACAAATCAAAACGTGTCCATTTTAATAATTATTCACTTTTAGAACAATAAAAAATTGAACCCTTTTTTTTCTCGTTTAAAACCCAGCTATTTTATTACTGAAATTAAATTTTTGGTGGGCTGGCTTGATGAAAATTGTTGAAATTCAATACAAAAAAATTGAATTGATCTGAAGTTAATTTTCAAAACAAAAACCCCCTTTTTAAAATTTGGAATACAAAATTTTTTTTTAAAAAAAAAAAAAAAAAAAAATTTAAATTTTTTTGAAGAAAAAAAAACTTAGAAATTTCCCGAATTTCCATTTTGGGCGGTAAATTGCCCGGGCCCCACCTAATTAAGGTTCGTTTTAAAATTTTATAAAAAAAAATGTTTGATTAAAATGATGAGTACTTTGGGCTGAAACGGCCGTGGAAAAAACCGCGTCTCAAAGTGTATTTCTCCCGCACCAAAACCCCAGTCTGATATTTATATGTTTCCGTAAATAGGTGTTTTTTTATCTTAATTTGCCTCCCGTTCGTTTGATATCTTTTTTTGATGCGGCATTCGGTTTTCAACATGTAATTTACGACACAAAGACGGGAAACGGCCCATCAACCAAAGTGGCTGACCACCCAAACCAAACAAATCAGGGTTTAAGTTTGAACATTTCAATGTTTCCGCGAAGGCGCGAGGGGTTGCTTGCTTTGTGCAGACCACAATACTCTTACATAGTTTATGTGCATATGTATGTATACAAATTCTCTTCAATCGTATTTAAAAGTAGAAACGTCAGCGCTATTATAGCCATCTGTTAGTGTGGATGCCAGCGGTGACTGCGCCGTTCGCGCTTGACCGCTTAACAGCATGTCTCGTGTGCGAATGGTGCAATGGTGACGCAATTTACAGAAAAAGTCTTTCTGTTTTTGTCCACCTCGTTAGTGTTTGTTATACTTATGTTCGATTGTGATATTTGGCAAGTTGCCCAAACACCGCCGACAGCACCGCGTGCCCGGCTATCACCAGTGTTACTACTACTACTACTAAATCACACCTACCTTGGCATCCCAGAATTATTGGCTCCCCGATGCGAACACTCATGTCGCGCAACTCATTCGTAAATATCGGCGGAGGTGTATTGTTGGGGATGCTATGATCAGATGAGATGTCGAGCAGGTAAACGTCGATTGTGTAAAAGAGGAATTGAGACAATTATTGTAGTATTAGTGTGGAGTAATTTGGTTGGAGAGAGAAAAGAGATATCTCTCTCTGCTGAGAAGTAATTACTCTCACCTGTCAGCTGGTTTGAGCGATCCCTCCCTACTGCCACGTCCGACTACATGCACCTTCGAACTGGAATATGATTTGCCCATACAGTTGACAGCCTCGCAAGTATATGTGCCCAGTGAAGTGGGGTCATCCAGATTGGCGGTCAGCGCGAATACATCGCCAGCCTTGATTTCTTTGGAATCCTTAAACCAACGCAACTGCGGTGTGGGTACACCAATCACCTTGCATTCGAGCGAAACCGTGCCTTGTTGGGTGAGCACAGCACGTAGTTCCTCAATGAACTCGGGTGCCTTGTAAGCTTTGGGCACAAGTACATTCAGATGTGCAATGCATGAATTGCGGCCACCCGAGTTTTCAGCCAACACCATCCACTGTCCGCCATCTTCCAATATAACAGGACTCACTTCCAAATAGTGGAAGTTGCCCTCGTTTACTTCATTTATTCGATCGTTTTCACATATTCGTCGATCATTTCGGTACCAAGTGAGCTATTACGTGGATATATGCATTCTGAATTTGGTTTTTATATTAAATCTAAATGTAAGAAAGCGTCTTACCTTATGTGGAACTACGTATCTCGACTAACAATCGAGTGCGAGTTCCCACTTTCACCGACAGATCAACCAGTCGTCGTAGAAATACGGGTGGATCCTCACCCGTCGATCTGTCCTCGACAATGAGCTCCACATCTTTGCGAATAACATCATTACCTTTCGTTCGTGCTATCAATGTATAATGACCGGCGTCCTCCCGTTGCACGTGCTCCACAGCCAATTGCACAGCGGTGCTGGTCTGTGTTATTCGCAAGCGGTCGGAATTCGCAATTGGCAATTCTCCACGGCTCCTGCAAAGAAAACAGATGAACGATGAGTTAGCAAATCAATAAATTTCTATCAAAGTTTATGGCAAAAATTTAATCCAATATTTTTAACGGAACTAAATAAGCATGAGGAGCTGATATCAGAGCATAAACTAAACATAAATGTTTAATCATTGATTTCCTGTCAATTTTCAAGTTTATTTGTGAAAAAACTGATGATTCATACTTTTGGCTTAATACAAATAAATATATACACACATGTTCAATAAAAAAAAATTATAAATAAAATGTCTACTTTGTCTTTCTTTTACAGCAACTAGGTTCTTTCAATGCTGCAAGATCGGACTGAAGTACATTTTAGATTAAGACAGAAGTGAAACTGCGATTTCTTTGGTATGAGCATTTAAATAAATTTTGGTCGATCAGTTTGAATGACAGCTATATGCCAATTTAACCCGATCTGAACAATTGGTTCGGTGATCTGAACCATTTTTTCAAAAACTTTAGCGTTGTCTTCGATCTTGTCACATAAAAAAGTATCCATACAAGGTCTTCATTTTGATCGATCACTTCTTAGGGCAGCTAAATTCTATAGCGGCGCCTTAACTGAACAGCTGCTTGAAAAGAATGTGTGAAAATTATCGGATCGATATTTAAAGAGTGAGAGAATATATATACCTACATATATATATTTATTTAATAGGGTTTCCACGTTTCCTTCTGGCTGTTACAAACTTCATGGAAAAATTTTATACCATGTTCAGGTTGTAAAAATGGTGTGTAGGAATTCGAAGAAACAAATTGTTGCGTCTTATTATCTTATGTATGTATTGTTTATTATAGGTCGTAGACTCGGTTAGTTTCATTAATAAAGTTTGTTTGCCTGAAATATTTATAATAATATCAACCTTATTAACTCAAATGAGATGTAGTATATGTGATGTACAAGTAAAATCAAACAAAAACTGGCAGTGCCGGAAATTGAAATCCGGACAAGTGCCCAAGTAGCGTTTATGGCGAAAATGTATCATGTAGGTGTAAGATTTGATTAAACAAAATATTTTTTGTATAAATAGAAGAAATATGTGCTGTTTCGTTAATTATTGATTTGTTTTTCGGGACATAGAGTTAAGAAGGTGAAAATATATGTATATAAAACATGTCGGGGGGCAAATACTGGAGGAATATTTGTTTTTTATTTTTTAATACGAAACAGGCTCCTGGATGCTGGTTTGAACGCTCGACGACCCGACAAAAAAAAACAACTTTTGACTAAGGAAATGCGTCAATAATGCCACAGGTGGGCTATAAAGCACCAAAGCTGAACTGATGTCGGTTTGCAGAAAGTAATCTTCTCTTCCAAGTTCAACATGTTATGTAGCGACGGGATGTCGTACGTAAGGAGAAACAAGAAAAAACGTTAACTTCGGCGGTGAAGATACCACGTCAAATGCAAAAGTTTTCCATACAAGCCCTTGATTCCGATCGTTCGGTTTGTATGGAAGCTATATGCTTTAGTTAACCGATCTGAACAATTTCTTCGGAGATTATATAGTTGCCTTAGAAAATAATCTATACCAAATTTCGTGAAGATTCATTGTCAAAAGTGAAAGTTTTCCATACAAGAACTTGATTCCGTTCGTTCAGTTAATATGGCAGCTATATGTTTTAGTGGTCCGATATCGACAGTTCCGACAAATGAGCAGCTTCTTGAAGAGAAAATGACGTTTGCAAAATTTCAAAACGATATCTTAAAAATTGAGGCACCGTAAATTGTAATTTTTTGATTGAATCATGAAGTACATAGGATAGGGTTATTTATGGAATAATACATCGGGCAAATGGTCTCCGGGCTTTCCATACACATAAGCTTAAATGTGGCTAAATTTCATTGATGAAACGTTGAAGACCTCCGGAGGGAGCACTTCTCCAGTTTGCTGAATGGCAGTGATAAGCATAACGCCAAGAGAAGGCAAACCCGATTCCCCAATTAATGACGATGGAGCAAACCTTCTATTGCCCGACCAAGAAGAAGTTCGAAAAGCAATTACCCGTCCGAAGAACAACAAAGCGGCGCAGCCCGATGGATTGTCCGCAGAGTTATTCAAACACGGCCGCGAAGAACTGATAAGTAGCATGCATCAGCTTTTTTGTAGAATATGTTCGGACGGAAGCATGCCCAACGTTTGGAATTTAAGTGTGCTCTACCCAATCCACAAAAAGGGAAACCCCACAATCTGCGTCAACTACCGTGGGATAAGACTCCTCAACATCGCGTATGAGGAACTATCGAGCGTATTGTGTGAAAGACTGATTGGACCTCATCAGTGTGGCTTGGGCCTGGAAAATCAACAACCGGTCAGATATTCACAAAGCCCCAAATCTTGGAAAAGAACCGCGAAAAGAGAATCGACATGCACCACCTTTTCGTCTATTTCAAAGCTGCTTTTGACATCACGAAAAGGAGCTACTTTATGCCGCGATATCTGAATTTGGTATCCCCTCAAAACTAATTCGGCTGTGTAAACTGACGTTGAGCAATACCAAAAGTTTCGCAGGATCGAGAAGGACCTCTCCGAGTCGTCCGATACGGAACGTGCGACTTTTTCAATCTACTACTGGAGAAAATAATTCGAGCTGCAAAACTTAATGGAGCAGGTACAATCTTCTATAAGAGTGTACAGCTTCTGGCGTATGCCGATGATATTGATATCATTGGCCTCAACAACCACGCCGTTAGCTCTGCTTTCTTCAGAATGGATAAGGAAGCAAAGCAAATGGGTCTGGCTTTAAACGAGGGCAAGTCGAAATATCTCCGGTCATCAAACAAACAGTCGTCGCGCTAGCGACTAGGCACCCACGTCACTGTTGACAGTCATAACTTCGAAGTTGAAGACAATTTCGTCTATCTTGCAACCAGCATTAACAGCAACAACAATGTCAGCCTCGAAATCCAACCCAGAATAACAACAAACAAAAACCAAACCATTATTTTCGTCCTGCTATATGATGCAGAGGTATGGACGATAACAACATCTGATGTGTCGACGTTATGAGTTTTCGAGAGGAGGGTTCTGCGAAAGATTTTGCGCATGGGCCACGTCGAATATCGCATACGATGGAAAAATGAGGTGTATGAGATATACGACAACATTGACATAGTTCAGCGAATTAAGAGACAACGGCTGCGCTGTCGTAAGTATGGACGAACACACTCCAGCTCTGAAAGTATTCGATGCAATACCCGCCGTGGAAGCAGAGGAAGAGGAAGATCTCCACTCCGTTGGAAGGACCAGGTGGCGAAGGACTTGGCTTCGCTTAGAATCGCGTAAGCGGTGTCTACGCCAGTAAAGAAGAAGAAGAAGTTGAATAAAAATAAAATCCTGTGTTCAAGACTTGTAAATATCATTAAGATCGGTTGACTAATTCTGCAAATCTTGACAACCACCTTCGAAAATACAATTAAGAGAAAAAACGCGTTTAGCTGTGTCTCAAAACTATTACTCAAATCAACATGAGAATTAAGACAATATTCTAGAAATGATGGTTATTTTAGAATTACATAAAGCAATAAAAAGGAATGTATTTTTTTGAAGTCATAAAAGCCAAGAGGCTGGTAACAAAAATAATCCCGATGTATGGTTGCATCACATTACGTTAACCTCTTTATCAAAATTTTCATTTGAATTGGAAAAAAATCGATCCATTTCTGAAAAATGTGTGTCTTCTGGCAAACTCAAGCGAAAACGGTCGTGGTCGAACGTGACTGACCGTCAGGAATATTTTACTTTTTGTTTGGTGAAATTGGCGGGTGCTGTCTTAAACTCTTAATTCGGACCTAGACCTACCTGACCTAGATGCGCCCAAATTTGATCAATATATGAGGAATTGTGTTTCATGAGAGCAACGACAATGTCTGTATGAGACTGGCAATATGAAATTACCTTTACAATGGCAACAAGTTTGAGCTGCAAAATGATCGATAGTTAGGCCACTCGATAGCTTGGATAATTTAAAAAGATACCATCGATATCATTGTTTTTACCTTTAAATCTACTTTTCGTTGATTTAAATTAATAGACCTTGGCTTTGCGCACTTTATTTTTTTGAAATTATCTTTGGAAAACACATAAAAATTAATACAGTTACACATAATAATTTTCATGTTACTACATAAGCTTCGCTGAGAGCTAACGAGTTATAAAAATTAAACTTTTTTTATACATTTGCTAATGTAATAATATATACTAAAAATACGTCTCGACAGAGTACTTTATTCCTCAATAATTCAGTTGTTTGTGTTTAAAAATAGCAATTTCTTGATGTTTTTAGCATTTATAGCTGTTCTGTTAGCAAAAAAGTCTGGCTAAACATTTTCTCCGACTCTGTAAAATTAAAACTAATTAATGTGATATTCGTTTATATGCTCTGTAGTCAAACTTAACCTCTGGGTATATCATACATAATAATGAGAATTTCGATCACAACAGAATACTAACATATTAGTTTCTATTTCATAATTTTATTCTCCAAAATTGGTAGTATTAATTAAAATGAAGGTTACTTTACAATTTTTATTTTTCCACGGCTTTTAATTATTATTAAAATATTAAATGGCGTCAAAAATTCTGAATTGCGGCTGTATGATTGAATAGCTGTGCAGAATACACATGCATATATGTATTGTTTCAGTAAACAAAATATACTCGTATCAACAACATTATCTTAGTACAAAGGAAATGTATCAAAAAGTTGATATATGTAAACGAACTATCCAATATAATAAGTAATAAGTAATCACATTAGTTAGTACAAGTATAAATAGCCGTGAGATCTATGTAACAAGTTAGTCTTAAGAATATCAATAAAGAGTGCGCATTTCGGTGCCATTTAAAAGTATAATTTAAGTGACTCACATCGTGTAAACGACATTAACTCGCGCAACCAAGCAAGAATGAAAAGATGATTTTGAGGCAACCATCCCTGCAAGCCATCTCTTGATCCCGTTAATTAACCAACCCGGTCAGAGAAAAAGTTTCTTAAAGTCCAATTATATAAAAATAATAAACATAAATTCACTATATTTGATTAAATTGTAGGTTTTGTTTAGCATAGTAAAATTATCCAAATTAGATGAACCCTTTTTGACGCATTGGAGCTTAGAGTTGCGCGGTAGGTATGAGTTAGTTACCGCGTTAATTCCTTCAATATATTGGAGTTTCCGTAGTCGTGACTTGCTCGGATGTTATCAAAAATTAGACTTTATATTTGATACGAGTATTACCAGATTATATCGTTATGTATTTATTGTTTATTAAGCGAAATTTTGCAATTTTTTCAAAACTGTTGTTAAGACTAGTCTATATATGTACATAAATAAAAATAAAACGTCAAAATGTATGTACGCTCATAACTCAATAACGCCTGGACCAATTTAGCCAATTCTTTTTCTTAAATGTTCGTTGAAGTTCAAAGATGGTTTTTACGGCGAGAAAAATTCGAATAATTTCCGGAAAACCCCTAAAAACAGCCTTTTTCTTTTCCCCATACAAACGTTACATACATACATACATACATATGTACATATATAAAAATGAATGTTTGTTTGTTAGTAACACTAAGAGAACGGTTGATGAAATTTTTAAAGGTTGTTTGTTGTGGATCGGGAAAGGTTTAGAAACAAATACCTTATACTTTTCATGAGGAGTATTGGACAATTCCAAAAAGTAACATTCTTCATACACATTTTTTCCAATTTTTGTTTGTTTTGTTTTTCAATATTTTCATTTGTAAATTATTTGAATCGTTCAATTGCGATCGCTTGCTTTTTTTTCCGGCTATCCAAAGGAAAAATTATTGAAAATTATTCATTGAAAACTTTATGTGTGTTTCAGACGAAGTGATCAATTACTGATTTAAATTTCTTACGAAGCCACGAAGAGGTCGCGCTAATATTTGTCGGCGTTCTTTTTGCCATCAACGTATGGCAGCCCAAAGAAAGGCAAGAAGTACTCCCAAAATGCGATGACATATGTACGTGCGGAATTATGGATCGCGGTCAATCAGCTAGCGATCGTAACGATATCACAGCACGACTTTTTAAACAAAGCTGCGATGTTTGAAGGTCTTTATCTTGAAGCAACCTATGGTATATATGGTGCTGTTAGATGCTGAATGTATTCTGTTGCGTGTTGCCGCACACACACATTCTTCTTTGGATGCGGATGGTGATTACACCAGATCAAATTGATGAAATCATTTCAGCGGAAATTCCTGATTCAGAGAAAGACCAACCAATATGGTTCATGGACTTTGGGAACCTTACAATCCCACTTTAGTTTGTATGTCTGACAATAAATGCACGAAACACTACTAAAGTGCTTTTCTTTCGGAAACTGAAATGGCAAATGATGGATATTCACTGTATCGGAGTCGCTCACCAGACGACAATGGCAGGCAGAGGCGTGAATATCGACGTTAACAACACATCGAAGCTGATAACACATGGATCGTACCATATTCGCCACTTTTGTCTAATTCACATTCAAAACTCATGTCAATGTTGAATATTGTAGATTGGTGAAATCGATCAAATACGTTTGCAAGTACGTCACCAAAGAAAGCAACATAGCGGTTATTGGCCTTGAACGATATGAGACCAGCAGTATCAAATCGGTCAATATGTGAACCGCAATAAAGCGCTTTGTAGGATGTTTACTTTTGCAATTCATGAAAGTTTTCCGACTGTTATGCGTATCGTGGTTCAACTTCATTTAAGTCATTGCGTATTGTGAATGGTAGAGTGTGTGCAACTTTTTGAGAAGCATGCCAGCAGTTGCGTTTGCTGGAACATGCTAATCACTGGAAAGAGACGAAGGACAATGCAATAGTTACTTCGAATGCCACTGAAGTTCGCATAGTTTTCGCGAAGATCATTTCGACATATCCGCCTTTAAATTCGCGTTAATTATGGGATACGAAAAAATGACATTGCCGATGACATTTTACATTGTATTCGCTAAGAATTGGAAATGGGCAAATTTCGGTTGATACTTCCAGTGGTTTGATATCAACTTCACATCCCTTTTGTCAATTCACTTCAACGGAAGATGAACTCATCACGAATGTTTATCCGCACATTGGCAAAATTATCGTAACTGCAATTGCTTGAGTGCACGCGCAATTTTAGTTGCCAAAAATACCGATGTTAATGACTTAAACTGGAAGATTCAAAGTCAAATTCCGGGTGGTTTGCGATCATATAAATCGATCGAACGTCTTGACAAGGAAGACGAAACCGTAAATTATCAAGTGGAATTTCCAAATCTTTGGAGAGCCTTGGTATGCCCCAGCATCATTTGCGTCTCAAAGTTGGATCTGTCATTATTATGTTTCATAATCTTCATGCGCCGAAACTGTGTAATGGACCCCGCCTGATTATGACGCAGTTATCGAATACAAGGGACAACCATTTCATTTCAAACGTATTCAATTTCCAGGGAAAATTGGCCAGATATATGTGGCGTGTTAACGAGTTGGAAACCCATCTTCTTTGTATATTTACGAACCAGAACAGAAATCAAAAAAATTATGTTTAGTAAGCTGCGCTACATTAAAAAAATGTAGAAAAATCGAAAATAAATCATTTTCGACACAATATAATTTCAACTTTTTTTCATTTCAAAGCATATAATTTCACGCAGGACAACGGCTGCGGGGTCAGCTAGTTAACATATAAAACATCGGTAGTCGAAATAAACTATGAATGGGAAACGAAAATAAAGCTATTCACCTAATTTAGACAAATTTAACTATGCTAAACAAAACCTACAATTTAATCAAATATATTGATTTTGTTTTTACTACTTCTATATATAAATCAATATCAGTAGTTTTTGTCACCAAAAAACATTATAAGTACTTAATGTAATGCCAAATTTCACTAGTTATATACTTAATTTATCCAAACAATATGGTTATAATAATAGTTTTGTTCACCTAACGGTTGTGCGTATTACCCAAAATTAATCGGGATAGATATAGGGTTAGGTATATATAAATGATCAGGATGACGAGAAAAGTTAAAGTCTGTCCGTCCGTCCGTATGTGCAAGAGAGAGCAAGAGATATCTTGATAAAACATGTCATGCGGGTTCTTTAGTACATACAATAAAATTACGAGTTCTTAGATGGGCGTAATCGCACCTTTACCACGCCCACAATTATCCATTAACCGAAAACCTATAAAGTACCATTACTAAGCACTAAATCAATACATAGTATAAAACAAAGTCGCTTTCTCTGTCCCTATATCCCTATATATGCCAAAATCTTTAAAACTAAGCAACGGATTTTGATGCAGTTTTTTTTAATACAAGTACAACATTAAATTTTGTTTTGAAATTGGTAAAACTTTTACCGTAACATTTCAATTGATGAAACAAGTTTATGGCGGTGATTGCCTATCCCGTAGCAGAGTGCACGAGTGGTTTCAACGTTTTCAAAGTGGTCGTGACGACATAAATGACGATCAACATGTGGGCAAATCAAAATCCGTGATAACCGGAAAATCCATCGAAACTGTGTGTAAATTCATCAAAAATCAGCCGAAATCATCATTGAAATTCATGGAAATGGAATTGAATATATCCAAAACATCGATTTATCGCATTGTGACCGAACATTTGGGCTTACGAAGGGTGTGTGCACGATTTGTTCCGCACAAATTGACTGACGACCAAAAATTGCTCAGATTCCAATTTTCGAAGGACGATTATTTGACCAAAAATCACATTTTAACCATTAACCACTCCCCGTATTCACCTGATATGGCACCGTGCGACTTCTTCCTTTTCGGAAAAATGCATTTGCCCTTGAAAGGAAAGCTTTATGCAGACGTAGAGACCATTCAAACGGCTTGCACCGGCATACTGGCGGCCATACCGGCCAGCAAGCTAAAAAACTCGTTCGACATGCTTTTGGACCGTGCAAAAAGCTGTAGGAAGCAGAAGCAGAAGGAGACTATGTTGAATAAAATAAATTGATTTTGCCGAAAAAAACCATTTGTTCTGTTTTTTTTTTAAGTCCTATTTACTTTGGAACGCACCTTGTAGATAGAGTGATTGAAGAGGATATGTATAATAACATCCATTAAATAGTGGAGAAATACTGTTATTTTTGAGGTTTCTAATGAGATGTCGTAAATAATTACATTTTTTCAAAATGAATATTTTCGAAGTTATTGTAGATTAAAAAATTGCGGGACGTAGCGTTTGCGGCGGAACCGACCGGCCGGGGCGCCGGGAACGTGCCCATACAAATAAAGTTAAGTTCGGGCGCAACTGAACATTTTGTACTCTTGCAACTTGCAATAATCAAAGCCAGGGAAATACTTTAAAGTGTAAAACCAATCATATAGAGTAAAGACAGCTGGATGTTCGAAAATCTTGATATTAGTTATACAGGAGCTAGGCCCGGTTACGCTCAAATTTATCTATTTTATGTGCAAATCTACAATGTTTAGTATCTCTTATTTTCATTAGGATAACTCACATATAGCCGAGATATGCAGTACAAAGTCACACCTAAGTTCATAAATCTTTGTATTAAGTATATGGGGCTAAGGGGTGTATTGGTGCGATTCAACCCATAAAGACATTCCATAATATCTCAGAGATTGACCGACATTTTCGATCAAAAATCAACCGGGGTCTAATTATTCGGTACATAGAACCTTGAACAGTTTTTATTGGATTTAAAAAATTTTTTGTCATAAGTTGGCACATACTAAAAACATTATTCGTGCAAAGTTTATCCCGTTATATTAATTGCTTCTTGATTTATGTACTGGAAACTGAACGAATCAAGTGGAACTTAAAATTGTGCTATATGGGAAGTAGGCATGGGTGTTGTCCGATTTCGTCCATTTTCACACTGTGACGTAAGAATATAAAAAGAATGCCACTTAAAAAAATTTGTCGAAATCGGTTAGAACGGGTCCCGATATATGGGATTTCACTAAAAAGTGGGCGGCGTCACGCCCATCGTCCAATTTTCACACCGGTTCCCATAAAACCTTCTCATACTATCTCGGAGGTAAAGTGATCTGTGCTCTCTATCGTGTGACTACTTCAATATACTCCTGGAGAAAATAATTCGAACTGCAGAACTTTATCGACCAGGTACAAT
>NW_026090373.1:0-16480 GCF_024586455.1 Bactrocera neohumeralis
CTGCCCTCGTAATTCGTGATCGTTTCGCCAAAAACTCAACCCATATCGTTCCGCAATCACCATATTCCCCCTGATCTGGCGCCGAGTGACTTCTGGCTGTTCAGCAAGCTCAAAAAAACCGCTCCGGGGATACCGTTTTTAATACGATGGGGAGATTCAACTGCGGCGAAGACGGAACTGGAAAATAAATACAATGCCCCCTTTTTTGGGCACAGTAGATAATAATAAATATAAAAAAAAAGGTTTTTTTATAACAGACGAGTACTTATAAATTTGTGAAAAAGTGTAAAGTCACATACATATGTATGTAGATACGCACATTGCTTCAAAGTCCACATTGGCATATATTCCGCAATATACAAAAACAAGCGGGATTGTGTAAAAAACCAAAGCGTAATACATATGTATGTACATACCAGAAAACCCGCAAAACTCATTTTTTCCTTGAATCAGCTCATACGCAAAAGTTTCTATTCAAGTCCAATCACTGAGCGAAACACAGCGGAGTAAAAATCAGCTCATGTTCCGAATCGCTCATTCGCGTACAATGTGAGCCTCGGTCCGAAATGCTTTGCTCACGTTTGCTCACTTCACGAAAGATTTAGCTCATGCTCGCTCACTTTCGCTCAGTGATTGGAATTGAATAAAACTTTTTTATGAGCTTTTTAAAGGGAAAAAAAGTATTTGATTCTCTTTATGTATATAGTTTTTTTCTTTTTTCCCGGACCCAGCTTATGTGTCACATGCATTGCATTAAGAATTTGGTACACAACTTATATTTTAGTATGTATTTGTCACCCCGTCGATATGGAGCAAGAAAGATTTTTTAAAAAAAATTTGCAAACGCCTAAAATTGTCGGCCGACATAAGGGGGAGCCATGTTTGGAATATATTATCGGGGAAATTATTAAAGAGGATGGCACTATTTGGAATGGATTTACAAATATCTGAATCCTGTAAAATTTTAAAAATTTTTCCCAAAAACATTCTTCAAATTTAAACAGACATATGTATGTATGTAAGTGCTGCAAATCGCTTAAGGAGACGGCGCTTTTATTCAAGCACGGTGGGGTTTATTCATATGCGTTGAGTTTCCCCAAAGGCGTTAGTTTGTTTTTTGTTTTTTTTTTTCATTCAACACGATCATTGTTGGCCGAAAACGAACGCTTGAGTAGAGCTGTTTCAACACGAGCGTGAATAAACTCAGCAAGCAAACGAATTTACCGCAATTGAGCTGAATTTAGCTGGGAAAGCGAAATCATTCACGAATGCCATTTTGAGCGCTTGACCCAATGTGCTGATAGTTCGGGTATTGATCGTGCATAAAATTTTTTGCGCTCAACGGAAGCCGTTCTCTGGCATACATGCATATTAGGCGGGTCGATTTAAAAACCCCTTTGCTTTATGAAAATCATATTCTAGTAATCAAAATAAGAAACTTTGCCGAAGGAACCATACCTCTAAAACGAATTTTGTTCCCCCAATTTGGGTCGAACTTTTGGGTGGGGGAAAATTTTTAAAAAAAATCCCACTTTGACCCATTTAGAGTGCCCCAATCGAGTCCAAATGTACGACCCCTACTAATTTGGACGGCCGATCCACCCATGCCGGTGGCACACCCCTGGAACTCCCCCTGGGGTGTTCCCCATACAACATTTAAAAAATTTTTGTTTTCATGAAAAAATTTTAAATAAAAAAATTTAAATTTTTTCAAACGTTTTTTTAAAAAATTTAATTTAAAAAAGGAAAAAAAGAAACTAAAAAAAATTATTGTTTGGGAAATCTTTTTTTCTTTCAAGTCTGGGCAATTTCGCACGGCTCTCTAATGTCGTCGCCATAATAGCCTCTACATTTTCCGGTATAACCCGTTTGGACACGCTAGCTAGCAATTGAACATGTCGTTCCGTTCCTTGCATGTGTGATGGAATTTTTGGATCATTAAACGGTGGATCATCTTGATTTAAATATTCTTTCAATGTATCGTACGGAATGCTTCGTGTGAATGGTTTTTTCAAATACGATATTTATATCATTCCCCAAAATCATTTTCCCTATAACGTCAATTGGTTTTTATCGGTTTTTTTTAAACTCTAAGTTCCATTGGCTCGTCAACATCGGTTCAATAGCGTAGAATTTTCTTGATAAAAGTCCGCGCTTTTCTTTCCTATCATTAAACAACATTGATAACAAGATATTTTCCGAATGCGCATAATATGGGAAATTATTTTAATTACGGGTTGACAATTTTTCGTAAACGAGGTTATAGAAATCGTAAAAAACCAATGAACTTGAAAAAAAATGCATTGCCGAACGACAGAGCTGTAATACTTGATATTTAAGTCATTGGCACATAACATTTTAAATTTTAAATTCAACCAGAATTCTTAAAATTAGGCCAAAGCCGGCCCCTTTGGGGAGCCACCGGAATGTACAATTTTCCCTGGTTTGATGTTAGCCAATCCACCGGAACCACGCCGCTAGAAATTGCATGGGCCATGTCGTATAGGTACTTCGAATCGGTGGAAAATTCTTTTTTTTTTGGAGCAGGGGGGATATTTTGGGAACTCAATTTTCTGGAAACCCTCCACCACCTAAAAATATATAATAATAAAATAATTAAAAAATGGTTGACAATTATAATAAATGGTGATAAAATAACTTACCGGAAAGTTTCACAAGTTTCCATTTGACGGCTCAGTTTTCCGGTTGCCGATCTTGGGCCAGTGCTGGTTGATTTATCCAAAGCTTCAAACAAATGCCGAAACGGAAGTTGTTGAAGGTAAAAAGGGGAAACAAACCAATGCTTTTGGTTTTTTTTTAAAGCAATTGGAATGTCGAAACCCCACCGGGGGGCCAAAATTTTTTTCACCGCTGCATATTAAAATGATCCAGGATATTTTTTTTTATCGTTAAAAAACCTTTTAAATTTTTCTTTTTTTATTCAGGGTTTTATGTTCCAGTTTTACGAAAACCAATCCATTCATAAGGGGTTCTTAAAAATAACAAGATGAGGTTTTTTACCATCCTAGTATGTTTCTTTTCATCAATTTTTTTCATCGTTAAAGTTTTTTTTTTTCGCCATCGAAAAAAAACCCCAACAATTTGGATCTTTCAACCTTTTTTGGAAGACTTTTGTTCATTTTTTCTTTTTTTTTCGGGAACTTTCGATTTATTCATGACTAGCTGACCCGGCGAACTTGGTACCCCCTTAATTTTTGGGAGGATATTTATAAGTCACAAGCACAATACAAATATTTTTTTTAATTTTTTGTTGAAATTTTGTTTTTAGTTTTTTGGGAATATTAAAAAATTTTATGGTATAGATACAGCAAAGGAGTTAAAATTTCAAGGACATTTAACCAAAAATTTTTTTGGGGAATATTTGAAAAAATATTTACACAATTATCAAACTACATCGGGTTTTTTTTTACAAACCCGGGTTAGGAAAAAAGAAGAACTACATCTTCCATCGAGAAAAAAAAGAATTAAAAACAACTAATAATAAAAAGAAAAAGGGGAAAAGTAATACCCCTCAACCCTTTAAAAATGCTTTTCCTTTAAAAAAGTGGAGGGAAGGGTTAAAAAAAAAGAATAATTTTAAGGATTGAAAATTAATATTAAGATGCGACGAATGTTACAAAATAATCCCCAAACCTTAAAATTTTTGAAATTGGTAAGAATGTAGAACGAATATTACGCGTAAAAAGGGGCAAAAGTAAAAAAAAATATATTAAAGAAAAAGCGCTATCAAAACCAAAACACGTTTCACAAGCCATCTTCATAAACTGAGGGGGCCTTTTTTGAAAAATTTATCCCCGAAAAACCCCAGGACTTTCCAATTTAAACAGAAAAAAGCCAAACATCAAAAAATGCCGGGAGATTTTGGGATGTTATTGAAGACAGCCAGCAGCTAAAAATTTTTGAAAAATGTTAACCTAATAAAGTTTTGGGCCCAGTCCCAGAAATTTCCAAACCATTTACCCTTTCCCGGGACCGGGTTCCCGGAGAGGGACCTTGTTTGGGGTTATTTAAACACGTTGACTTTAAAGGGACCCAAAATATTATATACATATTAATATTTATTTATATTTATACACTTCATGTAAAAAATTTAAAATTTTTTTGGGGATGTGCTTTTTTCGGCCCGGAACATGATAAACAAATTTTTTGCTTAAATTAAATAAAAACAGAGACAAAACAAATTTAAAAAGGTTTTCTTAAAAATTTTTTATTTTTTTTTGCGGGCGTAAATAAATAAGGATGTTGGTTTTCCACACGCAAAACAGCAACGAAAAATTGTCCATATGCAAAACAGGAAACCTAAGTTTATTCCGAAAACTTACAACGATTGGCCTGGCGATTTATTTATGGCCACCGCAAACGCCAGCCCAAAAGGGGATATTGAAACCCTTCAAAAACCCAAAAAAACCCGTTGGAATCATAGGTACCCCGGGGGAAAAACATCCCTCCTTTTTTTTTTCCTTTTGTTTAAGTTTGATAATGTTATTCATGATTTCTTAAACCAATTTGTTCCATTGAAAAGTCGAGGGGTTTAAAATTTTGCAAATGTTTAAAACCCGCCCCCATTTTTAAATTTTCCCCAAAATATGGTGGTAGTCCAGGCAAGCCCAAAATAAATTTAAAAATTCTGTAATATTGACTACTCATCCTGGTTTGGCCCCGGGCCAACTGATTTGGGGTAAACATCTTCCGGGAAGGAAATTCGAAGGAAAAGATTGAGACCATCGACATTTTTTTTCCCGCCAACGGTCTCGTTACTTTAATCGTGGTTTTTATTTGTTGTTTAATGCCCGGGAAAAAACCAAAAGCCCTTTTTCGATTCTGCGAAGTGACAGAAATCTGTGGGAAAAGTCATTAATCCGGCCGAGCTTAATTTGGACCCTTCCCTTGAATACCCAAAACCCTTTTTTGAAAACACAGTCCCGGTTGTTGGGGGTTGAAAAACACTCGGATGTTAAATTAATTGTAGTGTTTTTTAGTCCCGCCAAAATTTTGATGATTTTAGAATGGTTTATTTCGTCAGCAACAGTTCGATCGAAATTGGGAAGATTTCTGAAAAATCCCCTGACAACAGAAATTTTTAGCCCCCCAAAAAATTTTTTGGTTATCACGTAAATTTTTTAAGTCCACTAGGCCTCCAGCGCCCTTTTATTGTGATTGCCCCAAATTATCAATTTTGATATTTGGGAGATTTTCTTAAACCATAGCGTTTATTTTTAAAATTTTCAAACGGGGTTTTGTTGATATGAGTTTAAGGGAATTTTAACCAATGTGAAATTCCGTCCGCCTTCAAAAAATTTAAACTTATTTCAGAAAAACCAACGCCAATTACCTTTTTTTTGGTTTTCGGATTTTTCCCAATAGCAATAAAATTTAAATTTTTTTCCCCAGTCCCTTAAGGAGAATAAGAAAAAAAACCCCCCCAGACCCACTGTTTAAGCTTTTTAAAACGATGTACGCAATCCTTTTTTCTTCGTTCAATTGGGAACAGTTTTCGAACTGCTTGGTCATGGGTTTGAGTATAAAAATGGAGTTTTTTAAAACTCATGGTTTAATGATTTTGGGATAGAACGTTTGGTTGCCCACAAAACAAAATACTTTTTTGCCATCAAAAAAACACCTTTCTTTATTATGTTTCAAGGCCAAAATCTCTCCGAAAAAGGGGATTAAATTTTCCAACGAAAAGGATGCAAAAATCCTCGACATGTTACCCTTTTTACTTTTCCCCATCCAAAAAATCATTCGTTTGGGGAAAAGATGTTGATTTTTAAATCGCCCAGGTGGGGGAATTTGATGGGGGTTTTTTGAAGAATCCCCGGAACCTTTGGGGTTATCATCCCAAGGGAATTTGTTTTCGGCAACCGTAAAAATTAAACGCCTCACGGTAAGTCGACAAGATGCCATCAACCTTTGCAATTGTTGAAACGATGTGGGAAAAGGAACATTCTTAATAAAATCTAAGATAAAAAAAATTCATCTTTAAGGAGGGTACTTTTTAAGGCCTTAAAAGCACCCGTGGCAAATACTTTTTCATATCCTTCGGGGGTGTTCCTTTTTGGGACGCTAAAAAGGGCTTTGATGATGCGTTCCAGGGAAAGAAAAGGCGGCATAAAAAGCAAAAGTGCGACCCGAATTGATCTGTCGCTTTAAATTTTGAGAAAAAACCCCGCCAATGTGGCCCGGGGGACGTCCCCTTATCCACAGGGGTTGTTTGGGTTAAAATTTACATTTCCGTTGTCCTTTTTTCTAAATGAACGCCAAATGCAAAAAGTGGAATGTCTTTCATAAATTCAAACGAAAATATCCCCAAAAGCCCATTCCCTTTAATAAGGGCCCCAATTAAAAAGGAGACACTTCAATTATTTGTTTTGTTATTGTAAACAGGGCCCTTTGCCCGAAACCTTTTTTAACATATTTAAAATTCTTTATGGTTTTCCACAGAAAAAAATTCCAATTTTGAGGGAGTTTAAAAATTTTTGGAAAAAATAAGAGAACCAAAATCCAACGATTGCCCAATGAAAACCCTTGCCCTTTTTATCTTTGACATCTCAGAGGGCCCCAAAAACCCCCTCAACCGATCGCCGACGATACGATGGGGAACCATCGATTCCCAAATGGTTTCGGGCCCCTTTTTTCTCCCCCCGTTTGGAGAAATTTGCCGTCGATAAAAGGGGACCCAAAAACCCCAAAGGTCCATGACGTTTTTAAGGTTACACTTTTAAAATTTTTTCAACCTTTTCATCGGGAATTTCCAAATAAGGGAATATTTTTTTGGCCTTATTTTTAACCAACCAGATAAAAGACATGTTGCAAACCACGTTTTTGCCATTTAACAGAGACATCCAACAACTTAAAAACGATGTTTGTAATGAAATTCATTAAAGTTTTTAATTTTTTTTGTAAACTTTTGGATTTTCAGCCTATTAAGGGGTGTTTTTTGGTAGCAATTTTTTTTTTATTTCAACCCATTGGGGTTTTAAAGGGAATGTAATAAATGGGTCTGGACGGCCATTTTAAAAACATAAGACATCACATTTTGAGCGTTTTTTGTGATGTGGCCCCTTCCGATGGGGGCCCGGAAAAGTCATTTTTTTCCCCAACATTTTTAAAAATTTGCCCCGGGTTGACCGCGAAGAAAATTTAACCTTCGGGATCGAAGTTGTTTTTGGGTTAAAGGGAGGGCCTTTCAATTTTTCCAGTCTCAATTTTGCCCAACACCTTGAAATATTGATGAAAGACCCGTTGACACATCAAAATGTGATTTACTTCACCTTCACGGATCGAGTCTGTTTTGAAATAATTTTGAAACTTTTTTTTTTGTGTGTATCAAAACCCAAAGAAATATGTTAAAAAAAAACTTTTTAAATATTAAACATATAAAAATTTTTTTTTTTAAAATTTCCAATTCCCCTTGTTTTGGTTTAAAACCATTTTGAATTAAAATGGATTTACCCCCCCTCCAAAAAATTAAGGGGGTATTGAAAAACATCAAAGCTTTTGGGGGTTTCCCTATACAAGTTTAAATTTCCGGCGTTTAAGTAAAATTTTTGTTTTAAAAATTTCCAACAACGACAAAAAGGCCACCACAAAAGGGTAAATTTAAAAACCCCCCGGATGCCCCCCCGGCAGGGGGTTTTTCCCGGCCTTTTTACAAATTATGGTTGTCTGATGGCACCCAAATCCAGGTTTTTTGAAGATTTCATTAACCTTTTATTCTCGTGAAAAAGTTGCAGGATGGAAAAGATTCGCTTGAGGTTTGGGATTATGACCAAACTTTATCAATTTCCACATCTTGATTCCATAAAAAAAAATTTTGGGAAAAAAAAAAAAGGTTTCGGCACCCGGCCCCGGCGTTTTCCCCCCAGAGGGAAAAATTTGGGTCCTTGTTCTGAATTGTTTGAACTGGAAAAATTTTTGTGAACAAATAAAAATTAAAAATTTCAAAAATTAATTCGGATACCCCCCGGGGGGAATAACCTTTTTCCCCCACGGAAACCAAACGATGCTTTAAAAAGCAATTTTTTTTTTGGGAAATGGGTTTTTATTTTTCATTTTTCCACCCCATTAATTTTAATGAGTGAAAATTGGGGTTGGGGGAAAACCGGTGAGGAAGGAAAATTGCCACCACCAAAAATTCCCGCAGGTTCACTACTGTATTTTTAATGTTTTAAACAATGTTGACAAATGATTGACATTTCCCAATCGTCACAGATTTGTCGGGACTATAATCAAATCCCCCGGGTCGTAGGGAAAAAGCCCCCGCCCCAGGTTTTTAAAGGGGCACGTTCCGGGAAACGATTAAATTTTAACCCTGCCGCTGTTTTTAAGAAAAGTAAACAACTCTTCCTCCTCCCATCCCCTTAAGTTTTTTTTTCTTGAAAAAATTCCCCCCCAACTTGACATTTATCATTTTCAGCATCCGCCGGGCATTAAAAGGGGGTTTGGGGCGTAAAAAATAGCTTTAACCCTTAAAATTTCACGACTTTTGACGACCCATGCCCGGGGCGTTTTCTTTTCCTCCCTTGTAAAACGGGAAAAAAATCACTTTTTGCGGATTTCAAATTTCTCCAATCAAATGTTTTTTTAAAAATGAGATGACAAAACAATGGAACGTTCGGATACACTTATTACTTACTTATTACTTTCTTATTTCTCCAATTAAATGTTTCTTTTTTTTAATATGAGATGACAAAACCAAGGGTGTTAAAGTAGGGGGCAGCAAAAAGTCTCCCCCAAAGTATGAAAAACAATGTAACGTTTTGGGTACCTTTTTTCAAAATGACAAAAAAACGGGAAGTTCGGGTACCTTATTACTTTCTTTTCCAAAAATGTTCCTTTTTTTTAAAATGAGATGACAAAAACCAAGGGTAAAAGGGGGGCAGCAAAAAACCCCTAAATTTATGGACAAAAAAATGAAGTTGGGGTAAAGTGTTTTTTCATAATTTTTTAAAAAAAATGGGAAAATTTGGATACACTTTTTACAGGGCATCTCAAGGGAAAAAAAAATTTAAAAACTAACTGTTATTTCCCCTTCCCAAAATTTATGTGGGCATTTTATCATGATATTTCCATTTTGGGAAAAAACGTAGGGAGGGGAGGTTTGAGATGATGAAACGTATGGTTTTAGCTTTTTAAAAATTTATTTTTTCGCGAAAAAGCCGTCGGGGAAAATAATGATGTAAAGGGGGCCCTTTTCTTTGAACCCCCCTTAAATCTTTTGTGTGGAAAAAAAAAAGGGTAATAACCTTTTTTTACAAATGTATTTTTGGGAAAAAAAAAAAATAATAAAAAAGGATAAAAATCTTTTTAAAATGTATTTAAAAATAAGAATTTATATTTTTGGGCATTTTTAAAAAAAAAATTTTAAAAAATTTTATACCCAATTAAAAAAAAAAAATTTAAAAAAGAGAAATGATATTTTTATTTATGTTTATGTTTATTAAGTTTAAGACTTCACAAAACCCCAAATTTTTTTTTAAATTTCTATTTAAAACAATATTAAACCAAATAATTTAAAAGCTATTTTTAAAAAAGCTTTATTTTTAAAGAAACAAAACCGTCTTAACTCGCTCTTTTTTAATTTTTATATTACCGAAATTAAAAAGCCGCCATATGTGGAAAAGGAATATTTTTGCCCTTCGAAATTTTCAAAAATGAAACCCGGCTTTTAAACTGCTGAAAACAGCTTTAGCTTACCAATATGGGGAACCCGGGGATTTTCTATATCTTTTAAGAATGAAATGTGAACTACTAAAAGAGATTTAATTTTTATAATAAAAAATTTTTTAAAGGTAACAATTTAACTTGGAAAATCAAAAAATGTCAACACACAATTTTTTTTTATAATTTTTTTAAATTGAAATTTAAAATACAGAAATTTTTAGAAAGGGAAATTTTTTGTCGTTCCCCAAAAAATTGTTTTTAAAGCCCCCTTCAATTGGGGGTGGAACCGAGACAAAAAACCCCCTCCCAAAAAAGTTTTTTCGGGGAAATAAGTGGTGAAATTTTTTATGGGAAAAGGGGTTGGCCCTTTCTCATCTTTTCCTTAATTTTTTTATGCACCGTTTAGACCCCCCCCTGGGCCACGACAAACATTTTAAAACCAAAGCCCGCCCAATCGGGCCCCGCCTTTTCCTTTTAATCAGACCAACGAAAACCAACCCCCTTTTTTTTTTATAACAAGAAGATTATTTAAAGAAAAGAAAGATAAGAGGTTTCCCATGCCTTTAATTTTTAAATTTCAAAAAAGGGTTCCCCAAAGCTGATGCCATTTGGGCAAATTTTTCCTTTACATAAAAGGCAAAATTAAAACAATCGTATCTTCTTTTATTTAACCCGGCCTATCCATATTTTTTCTTGAACCGGGGAAAAATTTTAACATCGGGGCTTTATGTTGGGGATTGATTTTAATAAAAACGTTGCTCCTTGTTTTTTCAGTTTCCAACATAAAGCAAATTTTAATTTTTATCTTTCTGATTATGTTTATTTATAAACCCTTTTTAGGGTTCGGGGGCCCAGCCGATTTAAAGGAGCTGGTTTAAACCCCATTTAAATGTTCCAATGTAAAAAAATTTTTTCCCGAGATTTTAAAACTTTAAATTGTTAAAGGTTTTTTCTCTTTTTTTTGGGGTATTGTAAAAAATTTATTCAATTACATATTTTTTCCGCATTTTTATACCAATTTTCCCAAATTCCCCCAACAACTTATTTTGTACTTGAATAGTGAATGATTTATGGGAAAACTTTTTTTTCTTTTTGGGGACCTTTTTAAAAAAAAAATATCCAAGATATCCAGATTGGGGTTGGGAAATTAAGATCCACCCAAACCAAAAAAAGACACCCAAAAACAAAACTATGCCGGGATATGACCAATTGGGTTTTTGTTTTTGGTGTTTCCACCCCAAAAAGGGTTGGATTCATTTAAACTTTTTATTTTAATTCCATCCAAATTAAAATTTTTTAAAAAGCATAGTGGTTTTTGCCTTTTTCCCCCCCTTTTCAGAGGTAATAAAAAGAAATGGAATTTAATTCCTTTCAAAAATTTGCCTCACCCAAAAAACCGAAACCCCAAATTAAATGAATTTTGTTTTAGTTTTTTGGGTTTCCCCTTTAAAAATTTTTTATTTTGATCCCCCAGAAATGATTTTCTTTGGAATGGGGGATTTTTTTCCCCCCCCCAAAAACCCCCTCAAATTAAATTTTGTACAAAGGCAGTGATTCTAAAACGAGCGCTCAATTAAACATAATAAAAAAAAATATCCACCCTTTTGGGATAAACCCCATGTTTTACTTTAAAATTAAAAAAAAAACAAGGGAAAAAAAAATATATAAAAAATTTGGGGCAAATTAATTTGGGTCAAATTTAACGATTAATTTTTTATTTTGAATTTTAAAAACATCCCGTTTTAATAAAAAAGGGTATCCCCTGGAAAAAGGGGACGTTCTGACCCAAAATTTAATATATAAAAACCCTGACTTTATTTTAAAAATATTTTTCATTTTTAAAATTGAAAAAATTTAAGCTTTTAAATTTATAATTTGTATAATTTAAAAATAACTTTTTAACTTATTTAAAAAACCTTTTTAAGAATGAATTTACTTAACTTTTTTAATTTAATTTTTTTAAAATTTGTTTAAATGTTTTTTTTTTAATTATTTTATTTTTGTTACAATTTCTGCATTTAAAAATAAAAAAATTAAAAATTTTTTTTTTTTAAAGGGGGGGGTATTTTTAAACCTATTCTTTAAAAATTGGAAAATTCAAACACCATCAGAATTTAAGTCATTGATTTGAATTTTTTTTTCCCTCTTCTGGTTTAAAGTCAAAGGGGGCCATCTCCCAAAATTTTATCAAATAAAGATTGTATATATGATTTTATTCCTCAGTTAGTCATAAAAAAAAATTTTGTAAAATGTTTAACATTGTTTTTTTATTTTAACATTTTTTTTCTATAGTTCACCCATAAACATTTTTTCTTTTAAATTTATTTCTTTTTCCAAATTTTTAATAGTTTAAAAAATTTTTTTTATATTTTCCCTTTTTACACTTTTTAACCCAAAACAAAATTTTAAAAAAAATTAAAGGCAAAAATTTATTTAAAAACACCCCGGGGAAAAAACCCCCGCAGTTATAAAAAAACAAAAACCCGTTATACCCCGGGATTTACACCTACACCCCTTTCCCTTTCGGGACCTTTTTCCAAACTTTTAACCAAGTAAGATTTTAATTTAAATAAAAACCAAAATGTGTATTCCTTTTCTTACAAGTATATTATTATAAAATTTTATTATTTTTCTTTTATTTATTTAGGGCAAAACAAAAACAAAAATTCACTGTTGCATTCCCCGACTTTTATTTGCCCCCAACGGGAACCAAAGGGGTTTGAAAAAACAAAAAAACAAAAAAGTTTTAATATTAAAAACTTTTTTAAAAAAAAAACATAGAAATCGATTGAATGAGGCCCCAAAAAACCCCCAAAAAAAGGTCCCGGGACAAACGGGATCCCTTTGGGGTTTGTGGGATTTTCTGGGGGTTTGAAAGGGGTTAAAACTATTTTAATATGAAAAGAAAAATAACTCCAATTTGAAACACATGGAGGAAGTAATGGTAAAACCCAACAAAAATATTTCCCTTTTTCCCGCCAAAATCACCACATCACGCAGTAATAAAGCCAACAAAAAAAAAAGATAAGAGTTGTTTTAATGCCTTTAAAGCCAAGTTCGGGGGGAAATTTTCCCCCAAAAGAATTTTTATTTATAAACTAGCCATTTCCGGAAAAACCCCCCCACGAATTAAAACAAAACAAAGTCAAATTTTTCAACTGAAGTCTTGAAAACCCCAATCGGTTTAAGACGATATTCTGTTAAATTCCCCACCATTCCCCAAGCATAAGACACCCCTTAAAAAAGGGAATAAAAGCCCCCCCCCCGGGGAGGGTTTTTAAAAAAGATTATGAAAATCATCCAAATATAAAAAGAAATATTCCCAAACCCAAAATTTGGGTTACACAATTTTCCTTTTTAAAAAAAAAAAAACCCTTGATCCAAAAGGAATGCGATAAAGGACCCTTCTTTAAACACTGAAACCAACCCATTTTCCCCCGAACCCAAAAAGACAGATTTTCCCGGGGAAAATTTTGACCCGGGGGAATTTTTGCCAATTATGATAAAAAAAATTTTTTAAAAAGAACTATGGCTACATGGAACCCACTTTTAGACGAAGAAGTGAAACCCCCCAAGAAAAAAGGTCCCAGTTCCAAAAAAAATCTGAATGACATTTTTACAGATTCCCAAAGATAGGTAAACCACTTCCCGAACACAAAGTTTATTTCATGGTTTTTTGAGCCTTGAAAGCCCCGCCACAACCCAATAAAAAAAGGGGGTTCCCTTTTTTAAAAGTTTTTTCTTTTCCCCAATTTTTGGTTTTGTGGGCACTGTTACTTTTAAAAATTGCGTTGAAAAAGCATTTAAACAGACCAAATGAAAAATGATTGGGGGCCCGATTAAAATGGTTGAAGGGAAAGGGAAAAAGGGCGAAAAATTCCCCCACCCTTTCCCCATTATTGGGGTTTTTTTCCAATCCTTAACCATTTTCATAGTTTCCCCAAAAAAGCCCTTGGGGTAGTTGCTTTTTATGTTCAAATTTATGGGGCAACCAAAAAAAGCAACGGGTCACGTAATTTCCCCAAAAAATGACCACCCCAGGGGTTTAAAGGGTTGGTCACCCCAATGCCTTTTACGCAAGCGCGCTTTCCCAGCCGGATATATTTACTACCAAGGGGAAACAAACCGATTGATAAAAAAATTAATTTTAGTTTTAAAAACCCCTTTTGGAAACGGGTCTGCCGTTGCCTGGTCGGCTAAAACCAACATACAAAAGAACGCCACCCCCCAAAATTCCCAAAAAAAGGTCAAATTTGGGGAAAAACTATTCCTCAATTTTTAAACCACATTTTCTTAAAGCCGAACATCGCCCCCCTGCAAAAATATTGCCCGGATATTTTCCCCCGTCCAAAACCGCAAATCAAGAAGTGCATCTTCACGTGCAAAAAATTTTGCACTTTGCAAAAAAGAAGATGCGAACGCAGATTATTTGGAGCACTTTTCCCCCGAACGCTGGGGAAATTTGCCTTTTGTTTTCCCCACAACAGGTGTTGAGCTGGGCCTTTCCGGTGGCGTCCAAGGGTTTAAGGGCCCCACCCCCTCATGAAAGGCCAGGGGTGTCTTTGTATGTTTAACGGCAAATTTTAACCTTTAGCTGTGGAAATTTTTCACCCAAACCAAAAAATGAGGGTAATGGCAAAACATTCATTGGGGCTAACGAGCCACAGAAAACAGTTTGTGGATTTCCCCAAAAAAGGTTACCGACATCATACAAAGTACGCCCCCCCCGGGATCAATTAATTTATACCCCCAAACGTTTTCAAAGGGTGGTTTTTGGGGAAACAGCTTAAAAAAACTTCAAACCCATTTTAAACGGGAAAAATGGGAAAATTTAAAAATTTAATTCAAAAAGTTCCCCGACGGATTAAAAACGGGAAAAAAAATTCAAACCCCGGCCACTACGTTTTTTCTTTGCAAGACCCCCCAGATTTCACCGCCTTAGTCCCGGGGATTTTTTAAAAAAAGCACCCATTCTGGCCATTTCCCGAGCCAAATGGAAATCGCTATCCCTTTTTAAATCGATGGGAAAAGGAAAATTAAAATTTTTCCATCATGATTTAAAACTTTTTTGGGTTGGGAAGGGCGAGGCATAAAGGACTTTCCCCAAAAAATTTCCGTAACCAGACCCCCGGAAGGTTTTACCCAACCACCGACGGGTCGCGAATCCGAAAACCGAAAAAAAACCCAAAACCGGGGTTTTTTATCGCGGGGTATAATAAAAAAATCATTAAATTTAACAATAAAAAAGAGAAATACGCCCATAACAACCCATTCGAATTAACACCCTTTCAAATAAACAAAAAACATTAAAAAAAAATTTCGATACGGGATTTTTATGCCACATATCGGGGGCACGTTGATCGTCTGCCATCTTATAAAATTTATAACCCAAAAACCGTTTTATACAGATTACCATGGATGAGATTGCCCCGAAAAAAAGTTTGCAACACCACCGGGCCCCTGCACCCGGCAACCACGCCCGGGATCTGTATCCCGCAACCGCGCCTGGGAGCGGATTTTTTAAACCCCCACCCCCGTGGTGGCAAACCCCACCACAACAAGGGCTTAACCCCATCTGTCGGGCGGCCCCTGTCCCACCCCCATATTTAGGGGGTTTTTTGGGCTTTTTTTTTTTTTTGTTTTGGGGGGAATCGTCCAAAAGATACTGCCTTAGAAGGCAGATGAACGATCATATTTCCCGCTGAAGATACCCTCTTTTGGGGTCACGCCCAAATTTGTATTATCAACTTTACTGGGCTTGGGTAGCAGTACGCCCTTACGTACTAAACCCCTTTAAACCCCCTGCTTTGCTTGTATTTGGGCCGCGGGAAACCCTTAGGTTTTCTTGAGGACCAAGCTGGGAAAAAAAGCCCTTCAGAAACCCCTTTGGGGGGTTATTCAGCTGGTTCCAAACTTCTTTTTGTTTTCGTTCTCTTTCCGATTTTTATGGATCGAAGGGGCCCCCTTTTCATTTTTGCCCTTTCCCCTTTAATTTCCAGCAATTGGGAAATGGTAAACAAGGCCTCCTTTGGGGTGGCCATTTTTCCTTGATGGTGGGTTTTCTCCTTACTTATCTCGAAACAAAAAAGATTGCCGGGGTTTTTGGTTGGGAATTCCCCGGGGTGAACATTTTTTGGGCATCGTCGGGGGAATCTGCAATAAAATTCCCCGAAACAGCCATGGCCTGGTTTAAAATTTCGTCAAAAAAAGGGGTCTTTCCCCCTGTTGTTTCAATAAAAATGAAAACGTTTTTAATGGGAAAGGGGGTCCCTCTTCCTTTTTTTTGCCGGTTCCCCTTTCCACCCCTTTTTGGGGGCTAACCTGTTCCCCTTTCCCTTTTTTTTTTTTATTTTTAGACGCCTATTCATAACTTTTTGAAAAAGGTTTCCCTACCAAAATCCGAGGGCCCCAAAGGGCCGGAGGCATAAAACCAGATATGATACTGGCCGCCTTATGAGACCGTTCCCAAGCCCCCAGGCCACTTCCCGATGGCGCAAAGCCTGGTCACCGCCCTTTTCCCTTATTCAAAATTTTTTTTTGGCGCAGTGCTTTTTTCCCCCTATAGGGGGCCCTACATAGGGGTTGACTGACTTACTTTTGCTAGTAGGGTTTTCCTTTTTTGACCAGGGCCACCAGGAAAACCATTATTCTTGGGGAAGGGGCCGGGTGGGAACGGCCCGCCTTTAAATTTTTTTAAAAGGGTTTTAAAATTTAATCTCGGCCCAAACATAACCCAATATCCAGGGGGATTTTTGGGATGGTTTAACCATCGATATTTAAGGTGACCGTTTCTAAT
>NW_026090374.1:0-10992 GCF_024586455.1 Bactrocera neohumeralis
GGTTTTGCCCCAATATATCCCATCCTTTCCCAATACAAGTAAAAATTTCATATTCAAAGTTCACTTTGGGGGAATTTTTAATACCTCTCTTATTTAAAAAACAAAAAAAACAAAGGTTCCCGTCAAAAGACCCCGGCCCGAACTCTAAATTTGGGCCAAGAAAATTAATTAAAAAACCACAAAAAATTCTCTTTCATTGGGGTAAAAAGCATTCAATCTCCCCCAAGGCTCTCAATTGCAAAAACCATAAATTTTTATTCATCCAATATACAAGTAAAGTTTGGGGGTTACCCAAATACTAACAAACGGACAAAAAGGGGGTTTTAAAAAAAAGGGGAATTTTGAAACTTAAAAAAAAAATAAAAAAAAATATGAAAATAATAATTTTAAAATTTAAATTCCCTTAAAAAAAATAAAAAATTTAACCCCTTAGGGGGCCAAAACCCTTCAAAAAATTTTTAAATTTTTAAAAAAGTGACATTTTAACGGATCTTTTAGTTAAAATCTTCAGGTTAAAAACTTGGAATCCCCCAAAAATAAAAGGTAAAAATCTTAAATTTTTTTGGTTTAAAAAAGCAAATAAATTGAATTTAAAAGAATCTGCCCAGTTAGACCCCTCCCAAAAATTCCCCAAATTATCTTTAATAAAAAAAAAAACTTTTGAAGTTCGAAAAAACCCAAAACATGATCCCCGATCTTAAAGGCTCAAAAACAATTTTGCCCTCTTCCGGTAAAGAAAGGGGCTGCCATAAAAAACCTTAGACAGTAAAAAGGAAGTTAAAGGCATCCCCCTCGCCCCATGTGACACAAAACATTCTAAAAGGTTACGAAAAAAGGGGCCCGTTTCGGACATTTCCCACGTTTTACATCAAAAAACCCCAGAACTTAAAAGCACAAACTTTTATCTCAAGAAAAAAAGGTAAAGGGGGGGTTAAAATTAGTCATTTTTCCCCCTTTGGAGAAATTTAAATTTGGGCGGGGCTCAAAAAACAAAAGAAAATGAAAAAATACTGGTCGATAAACAAGTAACGACACTAATGAACTTGCAAGAAAAATGAAGAAAGAAACAAGTGTAGAATTTATCAAACTAGAATCCACTGTTTCAAATTGTTTGTCGATTCTATCGACACTAAATATTCCCACAGACAGCTGGGACCCAATTCTGGTAAACATTTGCACCGCCGCATTACCAGAAAAGTCGTTACTTCTATGGGAGCAATCGCTCTCATTACGAAAAAAGTACCCAACGTGGCAACAAATGAAAGATTTTCTCACCATCCAATATGAAGTTGCGGAAAGGTTGGAAGAAAATCGAAGCAAAACTAAGACCATTAAACACGACTTAAATAGAAGCTTAAATAGACCTCAAGCTAGAAGCAAAAACAATTTAAACAAACGCTTTCACATAATGCAATCGTTCACATCCGAACAGAAAAAGCAAACGTCATGCGAACTATGTAAAAGAGGGCATAAACTTAAAACATGCGAGAATTTTAAAAAAATTAAACATTAACGAAAGGAACAACTTTGTCAGATCAAAAAGACTCTGTACAAACTGCTTGTCCCATACACACAATCTTAAAAGTTGCAAAAGCAAATTTAATTGCTCATATTGTCACAGAAGACAATAAAAGCGCTTATACAAAAAGAACCACTGGTTTAATTGTAAAAGCAAATACAGAAATCCACAATTCTAAAAATTGCCAAGAAACGCAATGCTGTTCAAGGCACAAAAAGTTCGATTGCTACACAGCAAAACTCAAAGTAGACCAATTTCAGAACGAATTACCACTATTACAACTCAAGTTGACAAAACCTCGAACGAATGCCTCAATTCACAATTGAAGAAATTTCGAGAGATAAGAAAACCCTCTCCCGAATATTAAATAGAACTCTAGAAGATCAGTATTGTAAAGCACTTCTCTAAAGCCGCAACTACTCGATTAAATAATGGCCGGTATGTCGAGCGACAACCACTAGAGCCACAATTTACAATACACAAATTGTAGAAGAAACAAAGTCAGATGGAAGTCCCATATTAAAAACACATAAAAATTTTTCGACCCCGCAGGATGGCTTTCGCCAATAATGAAAAAAAAAAACAATTAAAAAATTAAAAATGTTACAAAAAGGTAAATAATATTCATCTACATAAGCGCTCCTCACATTGGTGATACGCTCTTACAAAGCATAAAATAATTATGAAAATGTCTTTACTGTACGAAAAAGCCATTCTCTTTTCACGGCCACATCGCAAGACCCCATAGTAGTCATTTTTTCCTAACTCCAGGGCTAAGGAGTACCCATTCTGGCCACATCTGAGCCAGGCGCGGAGTAATATCCTTTATAAGCCGATCACACACCCAATAATAAATAAGTTGTTTCCTTAAGCATCTATTTTCATTTTAACACAATTCAAATATGTACATGTGATATATTTTAAACCAAAGCTGTTTTCCATATACAATATGATAATATTACAACGCCATTATTAAATACTTTTGCTGTCAAATCCATGATTACTAGGCAAAATATTCGCCTAGGGGGCCCAGGATGTTTAAATGAGTTAAGCATCCACCCCCTCTACTCGGTAAAACTGGCGCATCCTAATGCTACATTGCAATTCACCACAGCTGATGACATTACAACGCCACACCAATGTAACACACCACTCTCTACGTAACCCAACTCACAAAAGGAAGCGACAACGGGAAAGATATGCAATTCGTCACACAATTCGCCCATCAACACACATTCGCCATATACACATTCGCACTTTAACATCCGTCTCCAACACATTCGGTCTAAACGCTTGGTTCGACACAATTGGTGTACACATTTCGCTAATCACTATTCGCGCTGCATTTTCAATAAAAACGTCGTCTCCACACGGTTTCTCTAGTTGCCATTGGATTAAACCATCAAGCAATTCAACTCAACTTTAGATCCTGCGAGGCGCCACAGGTCGCCCTACGATTGCTCAGCGGTTCGGTTTGCGAGTTCCATCTGACTCGTTCCGTACATATGTGCTCGCATTTCAAATATACAATTGTATTTTTCGTGAGTTCTAAATAAACGTTAAAGAGATTGTGTACTTTACATCCTTACGCATTTTTATTTAACAAGATTGAAAGTGATTAGTGCTTTTATTTGCAAATTTGGCAGCAAATTGTTCAGGTATAAAACCCATTTTCTGGCATTTAAACATTAAGAAATCCATATCAAGTTACGTCAAATCATTAGCTTAACATATTAAAGTTAATTAACCCTCACCATCTTACTCAAGTTGACATAAGACCATAACGGCAGTGCATTTGGAAAAAATTCCATAATTTTACATTTAAGTATAAAACCGACTTTCTTGCATGTAAGCGAGTTGATTCAATTCATTAGCTTCACATATTAAAGATAATTAACTTTCTTCATCTTACTAAAGTTGGCATAAAGCCATAACGGCAGTGCATTTGGAAAAACTCCACAATTTTACATTTAGGTATAAAACCGACTTTCTTGCATGTACACATTTAGAAATCCATATCAAGTTACCTCAAATCATTAGCTTAACATATTAAAGTTAATTAACCCTCACCATCTTACTCAAGTTGACATAAGACCATAACGGCAGTGCATTTGGAAAAAATTCCATAATTTTACATTTGGGTATAAAACCGACTTTCTTGCATGTACACATTTAGAAATCCATATCAAGTTGTTTCAAATCATTAGCTTAACATTTTAAAGTTAATTAACCTTCCCCATCATACAGAAGTTGGCATAAAGCCAAAACTCCTAGTGCATTTGGAAAAAATTCCACAATTTTTCATTTAGGTATAAAACCGACTTTCTTGCATGAACACATTTAGAAATCCATATCAAGTTGCTTCAAATCATTAGCTTAACATATTAAAATTAATTAACCTCCACTATCTTACTCAAGTTGACATAAGACCATAACGGCAGTGCATTTGGAAAAAATTCCACAATTTTACATTTAGGTATAAAACCGACTTTCGTGCATGTACACATTTAGAAATCCATATCAAGTTACTTCAAATTATTAAATTCACATATTAAAGTTAATTAACTTTCTTCATCTTACAGAAGTTGGCATAAAGCCAAAACGGCAGTGCATTTGGAAAAATTCCACAATTTTACATTTAGGTATAAAACCGACTTTCTTGCATGTACACATTTAGAAATCCATATCAAGTTGTTTCAAATCATTAGCTTAACATATCAAAGTTAATTGACCTTCGTCATCTTACAGAAGTTCGCAAAAAGCAAAAACGGCAATGCATTTGGAAAAATTCCACAATTTTTCATTTAGGTATAAAACCGACTTTCTTGCATGTACACATTTAGAAATCCATATCAAGTTACTTCAAATTATTAAATTCACACATTAAAGTTAATTAACTTTCTCCATCTTACAGAAGTTGGTATAAAGCCAAAACGGCAGTACATTTGGAAAAATTCCACAATTTTACATTTAGGTATAAAACCGACTTTCTTGCATGTACACAATTAGAAATCCATATCAAGTTGTTTTAAATTATTAAATTCACATATTAAAGTTAATTAACTTTCTTCATCTTACAAAAGTTGGCATAAAGCCAAAACGGCAGTGCATTTGGAAAAATTCCATAATTTTACATTTAGGTATAAACCGACGTTCTTGCATGTACACATTTAGAAATCCATATCAAGTTGTTTCAAATCATTATCTTAACATATTAAAGTTAATTAACCTTCTTCATCTTACAGAAATTGGCATAAAGCCAAAACGGCAGTGCATTTGGAAAAATTCCACAATTTTAAATTTAGGTATAAAACCGATTTTCTGGCATGTACACATTTAGAAATCCATATCAAGTTGCTTCAAATTATTAGCTTCACATATTAAAGTTAATTAACTTTCTTCATCTTACTAAAGTTGGCATAAAGCCAAAACGGCAGTGCATTTGGAAAAATTCCACAATTTTATATTTAGGTATAAAACCGATTTTCTGGCATGTACGCATTTAGAAATCCATATCAAGTTGCTTCAAATTGTTAAATTCACATATTAAAAATAATTAACCTTCACCATCTTACTCAAGTTGACATAAGACCATAACGGCAGTGCATTTGGAAAAAAATCCACAATTTTACATTTAGGTATAAAACCGATATTCTGCATGTACACATTTAGAAATCCATATCAAGTTACTTCAAATTATTAAATTCACATATTAAAGTTAATTAAATTTCTTCATCTTACAGAAGTTGGCAAAAAGCCAAAACGGCAGTGCATTTGGAAAAAATTCCACAATTTTACATTTAGGTATAAAACCGACTTTCTTGCATGTACACATTTAGAAATCCATATCAAGTTGCTTCAAATCATTAGCTTAACATATTAAAGTTAAATAACCCTCATCATCTTCCTCAAGTTGACATAAAACCATAACGGCAGTGCATTTGGAAAAAAATTCCACAATTTTACATTTAGGTATAAAACCGACTTTCGTGCATGTATATATTTAGAAATCCATATCAAGTTGCTTCAAATTATTAAATTCACATATTAAAGTTAATTAACTTTCTTCATCTTACCAAAGTTGTCATAAAGCCATAACGGCAGTGCATTTGGAAAAATTCCAGAATTTTACATTTAGGTATAAAACCGATTTTCTTGCATGTGCACATTTAGAAATCCATATCAAGTTGCTTCAAATCATTAGCTTAACACATTATAGTTATTTAACCCTCATCATCTTACTCAAGTTGAAATAAGACCATAACGGCAGTGCATTTGGAAAAATTCCACAATTTTACATTTAGGTATAAAACCGATTTTCTTGCATGTACACATTTAGAAATCCATATCAAGTTGCTTCAAATCATTAGCTTCACATATTAAAGTTAATTAACTTTCTTCATCTTACTCAAGTTGGCATAAAGCCAAAACGGCAGTGCATTTGGAAAAATTCCACAATTTTACATTTAGGTATAAAACCGACTTTCTGCATGTACACATTTAGAAATCCATATAAAGTTGTTTTAAATTATTGAATTCACATATTAAAGTTAATTAACTTTCCTCATCTTACAGAAGTTGGCATAAAGCCTAAACGGCAGTGCATTTGGAAAAAATTCCATAATTTTACATTTAGGTATAAAACCGACTTTCTTGCATGTACACATTTAGAAATCCATATCAAGTTGTTTCAAATTATTAAATTCACATATTAAAGTTAATTAACTTTCATCATCTTACTGAAGTTGCAATAAAGCCAAAACGGAGTGCATTTGGAAAATAATCCACTAATTTTTTCATTTAGGTATAAATCCGACTTTCTTGCATGTACACATTTAGAAATCCATATCAAGTTGCTTCAAATTATTAAATTCACATATTAAAGTTAATTAACATTCTTCATCTTACGGAAGTTGGCATAAAGCCAAAACGGCAGTGATTTGGAAAAATTCCACAATTTTACATTTAGGTATAAAACCGACATTCTTGCATGTACACATTTAGAAATCCATATCAAGTTGCTTCAAATCATTAGCTTAACATGTTAAAGTTAATTAACCCTCACCATCTTACTCAAGTTGGCATAAATCCAAAACGGCAGTGCATTTGGAAAAAAATTCCACAATTTTACATTTAGGTATAAAACCGATTTTTTTGCATGTACACATTTAGAAATCCATATCAAGTTGCTTCAAATTATTAAATTCACATATTAAAGTTAATTAACTTTCTTCATCTTACTTAAGTTGGCATAAAGCCAAAACGGCAGTGCATTTGGAAAAATTCCACAATTTTTCATTTAGGTATAAAACCGACTTTCTTGCATGTAACATTTAGAAATCCATATCAAGTTGCTTCAAATCATTAGCTTCACATATTAAAGTTAATTAACCTTCGTCATCTTGCAGAAGTTCGCATAAAGCAACAACGGCAGTGCATTTGGAAAAATTCCACAATTTTTCATTTAGGTATCATCTTACAGAAGTTCGCATAAAGCAGAAACGGCAGTGCATTTGGAAAAATTCCACAATTTTTCATTCAGGTATAAAAGCGAATTTCTGGCATGCTCACATTTAGAAATCCATATTAAGTTGCTTCAAATCATTAGCTTCACATATTAAAGTTAATTAACCTTCGTCATCTTGCAGAAGTTCGCATAAAGCAACAACGGCAGTGCATTTGGAAAAATTCCACAATTTTTCATTTAGGTATAAAACCGATTTTCTGGCATGTGCACATCTAGAAATCCATATCAAGTTGCTTCAAATCATTAGCTTCACATATTAAAGTTAATTAACCTTCGTCATCTTACAGAAGTTGGCATAAAGCCAAAACGGCAGTGCATTTGGAAAATTCCAGAATTTTACATTTAGGTATAAAACCGAATTTCTTGCATGTACACATTTAGCAATACATATCGAGTTGATTCAAATCATTATCTTCACATATCAAAGTTAATTAACCTTCATCATCTTACAGAAGTTCGCATAAAGCAAAACGGCAGTGCATTTGGAAAAATTCCACAATTTTTCATTTAGGTATAAAACCGACTTTCTTGCATGTACAAATTTAGAAATCCATATCAAGTTGCTTCAAATCATTAGCTTAACATATTAAAGTTAATTAACCTTCGTCATCTTACAGAAGTTCGCATAAAGCAAAAACGGCAGTGCATTTGGAAAAATTCCACAATTTTTCATTTAGGTATAAAACCGATTTTCTTGCATATACACATTTAGAAATACATATCGAGTTGATTCAAATCATTAGCTTCACATATTAAAGTTAATTAACCTTCTTCATCTTACAGAAGTTGGCATAAAGCCAAAACGGCAGTGCATTTGGAAAAATTCCACAATTTTACATTTAGGTATAAAACCGACTTCTTGCATGTAGACATTAGAAATCCTTATGATGTTGCTTCAAATCATTAGCTTCAAATTTAAAGTTATTTAACCTTCATCATCTTACAGAAGTTGGCATAAAGCCAAAACGGCAGTGCATTTGGAAAAATTGCACAATTTTTCATTTAGGTATAAAACCGAATTTCTTGCATGTTCACATTTAGAAATCCATATCGAGTTCCTTCAAATCATTAGCTTCACATATTAAAGTTAATTAATTTTCTTCATCTTAAAGAAGTTGGCATAAAGCCAAAACGGCAGTGCATGTGGAAAAATTCCACAATTTTTCATTTAGGTATAAAACCGAATTTCTTGCATGTACACATTTAGAAATCCATATCAAGTTGCTTCAAATCATTAGCTTTACATATTAAAATTAATTAACCTTCTTCATCTTACAGAAGTTCGCATAAAGCAAAAACGGCAGTGCATTTGGAAAAATTCCACAATTTTTCATTTAGGTATAAAACCGAATTTCTTGCATGTACACATTTAGAAATCCATATCAAGTTGCTTCAAATCATTAGCTTAACATATTAAAGTTAATTAACCTTCGTCATCTTACAGAAGTTGGCATAAAGCCAAAACGGCAGTGCATTTGGAAAAATTCCACAATTTTTCATTTAGGTATAAAACCGACTTTCTTGCATGTACACATTTAGAAATCCATATCAAGTTGCTTCAAATCATTAGCTTTACATACTAAAGTTAATTAACCTTCTTCATCTTACAGAAGTTGGCATAAAGCCAAAACGGCAGTGCATTTGGAAAAATTCCACAATTTTACATTTAGGTATAAAACCGACTTTCTTGCATGTACACATTTAGAAATCCATATCAAGTTGCTTCAAATCATTAGGTTCAAATTTAAAGTTATTTAACCTTCATCATCTTACAGAAGTTCGCATAAAGCAGAAACGGCAGTGCATTTGGAAAAATTCCACAATTTTTCATTTAGGTATAAAACCGATTTTCTTGCATGTACACATTTAGAAATCCATATCAAGTTGCTTCAAATCATTAGCTTCACATATTAAAGTTAATTAACCTTCTTCATCTTACAGAAGTTGGCATAAAGCCAAAACGGCAGTGCATTTGGAAAAATTCCACAATTTTTCATTTAGGTATAAAACCGACTTTCTTGCATGTACACATTTAGAAATCCATATCAAGTTGCTTCAAATCATTAAATTCACATATTAAAGTTAATTAATCTTCTTCATCTTACAGAAGTTGGCATAAAGCCAAAACGGCAGTGCATTTGGAAAAATTCCACAATTTTTCATTTAGGTATAAAACCGAATTTCTTGCATGTACACATTAAGAAATCGAAATAAAGTTGTTTCAAATTATTAAATTCACATATTAAAGTTAATTAACCTTCTTCATCTTACAGAAGTTCGCATAAAGCAAAAACGGCAGTGCATTTGGAAAAATTCCACAATTTTTCATTTAGGTATAAAACCGAATTTCTGGCATGTACACATTTAGAAATCCATATCAAGTTGCTTCAGATCATTAGCTTCACATATTAAAGTTAATTAACCTTCATCATCTTACAGAAGTTCGGCACAAAGCAACAACGGCAGTGCATTTGGAAAAATTTCACAATTTTTCATTTAGGTATAAAACCGATTTTCTTGCATATACACATTTAGAAATCCATATCAAGTTGTTTCAAATCATTAGCTTAACATATCAAAGTTAATTAACCTTCGTCATCTTACAGAAGTTCGCACAAAGCAAAAACGGCAATGCATTTGTAAAAATTCCACAATTTTTCATTTAGGTATAAAACCGACTTTCTTGCATGTACACATTTAGAAATCTATATCAAGTTGCTTCAAATCATTAGCTTCACATATTAAAGTTAACTAACCTTCATCATCTTACAGAAGTTGGCATAAAGCCAAAACGGCAGTGCATTTGGAAAAATTCCACAATTTTTCATTTAGGTATAAAACCGACTTTCTTGCATGTACACATTTAGAAATCCATATCAATTTGCTTCAGATAATTAGCTTCACATATTAAAGTTAATTAACCTTCATCATCTTACAGAAGTTCGCATAAAGCAAAACGGCAGTGCATTTGGAAAAATTCCACAAATTTTTTTAGGTATAAAACCGATTTTCTTGCATGTACACATTTAGAAATCCATATGATGTTTCTTCAAATCATTAACTTCACATATTAAAGTTAATTAACCTTCGTCATCTTACAGAAGTTGGCATAAAGCAAAAACGGCAGTGCATTTGGAAAAATTCCACAATTTTTCATTTAGGTATAAAACCGACTTTCTTGCATATACACAATTAGAAATCCATATCAAGTTGCTTCAAATTAATAAATTCACATATTAAAGTTAATTAATCTTCTTCATCTTACAGAAGTTGGCATAAAGCCATAACGGCAGTGCATTTGGAAAAAATTCCACAATTTTTCATTTAGGTATAAAACCGACTTTCTTGCATGTACACATTTAGAAATCCATATCAAGTTGCTTCAAATCATTAGCTTCACATATTAAAGTTAATTAACCTTCTTCATCTTACAGAAGTTCGCATAAAGCAAAACGGCAGTGCATTTGGAAAAATTCCACAATTTTTCATTTAGGTATAAAACCGAATTTCTTGCATGTTCACATTTAGAAATCCATATCAAGTTAACTCAAATCATTAGCTTAACATATTAAAGTTAATTAACCTTCGTCATCTTACAGAAGTTGGCATAAAGCCAAAACGGCAATACGTTTGGAAAATTCCAGAATTTTACATTTAGGTATAAAACCGAATTTCTTGCATGTTCACATTCAGAAATCCATATCAAGTTGCTCCAGATCATTAGCTTCACATATTAAAGTAAATTAACCTTCATCATCTTACAGAAGTTCGCATAAAGCAGAAACGGCAGTGCATTTGGAAAAATTCCACAATTTTTCATTTAGGTATAAAAGCGAATTTCTGGCATGCTCACATTTAGAAATCCATATTAAGTTGCTTCAAATCATTAGCTTCACATATTAAAGTTAATTAACCTTCGTCATCTTACAGAAGTTCGCATAAAGCA
>NW_026090375.1:0-53316 GCF_024586455.1 Bactrocera neohumeralis
AATTACATTTTAGCAAAACAAATGTCTTAAAGAAGATCATATTTATATTTTAGTTTTTTGTTTGCTCAAAATAAAACTCGCTATATATGTAATTACATATATTTTTGAAGTTTTTTTTTAACTTTTGTTGCATATTCTTTTAGAACAAATGTAAAGCATGACACAATTCCGATTTCTTTGGCGCCGCGATTTGAAGGTACCTTTGGAAAGAGGAAGTCCTCCTGATTAAAATATATATAGGGTTATAGGTACCGCACACGCTTAGTTTATGAGATATTCGACCTTAAAGTTCAAAAATTCCCAAAATTCGAACATTTCAACAAGCTATTTTACCACATTAAACACACTTTACTCACATTTTTCATTTCAAATTAATTAAATTAAACTATAAGCTTTTAAATAAATCCATATTTTACACTTTTAACAGTCTTTTTACTGAAGAAATCTTTATTTTAAAAATTACATCTTACACTCGTAATGAACATCATGTGTGTGCTAAAAATTACGACGAAATGGATTGCCATTTGATAATAAGGAAATTCGCTGAAATGCCTTTTTTCCCAAAAATTCCTCGATTCATTCATGTGGATATGTTCTTTATTTAATTTAATAAACAAATAAGCAATATTATATAGTAATATTATATAATAATATTATATACATATACAATATATACAATATATATCACCTAATATACAAAAAAACGTATTATCAAAAATAAATGGTAAGCGCTGACAGATATCTATATATATAAAAATTAATGCCATTTTTCGTTGTGACTTTATAACTCAAGAACGGACTCACCTATCCAAACCCAATTTTTAGGCTTTGTTTGGATTATTCAGTAGATGGTTTATGTTTTGAAATTTTAAGAATCGGATATCAGAGTCTCGAGAAATAGCCCAAAACGTGGACCCGGGTAACCCCAGGATGTGTTTGTACAATATGGGTAGCAAATGGAAGCTGTTGATGATTTCTATAGTATAGAGTATTTTTGATGCCGCTCCGTGACTAGAGTCTCGAGATATCGGCCAAAATGTTTCAAAAATTTCACCACACATATGTTACATTTTTTTTTATTTAACTCGTACCTACTTGGAAAGCTGAAAAGCGATCAATGTATGGTGAAATTATTTTTAAAATCACACCAAAAACCCATTTGTTTGGTCAGATTCATCAATCATCAATCATCATCAATAATAGTTTAATCATTTACTAAACGATTTGTTACCTACTTAGCTACGCTCTTTCGCTCTCAAAATTTATGAACTTTCGTCTTAACTAGCATACTTATTATTCCCACCTACAAACTTTCTTGCATTATATTTATATCAACATGTAGGTATGTATGTAGCAGGCAGATCGACAAACAAAGTAGGCTTTGAAAAGACATCGAACTATATTACGGTGCATTTATTTTGCATAGAGAAATACATGAATATTTTGTTTTTTGTAGGTATATAGAGCTTTGACTCTTAGCATTAAGAAAATTCAAATTAGGAGAATATATGACATTAGTTTTTATATATTTTTTTTTTTTAATAATTATTGAAGTTTGTGTGAATTTGTGAAAAAAATAAATATAGCGCAAAGCGAATTTCCGAGCAAAACACGGTAAGTTTTGAACTTTTGAAGTGAATTACACGAATGTATGTGTTTACCACTATTGATTTGACATAAAAAACGAAACCTCAAAATGGTTTGAGAGAGGTGAAAAACGTAATAAAGATGGCGCCGCCCACTTAGGACCAAGGTTCTACGAATAGTGTATCAAAATTAAGTGCTAATTGAGCCCAATGATAGGTATTTACCTTTTTTTAAATTTAATTTATTATTTTTTAATTGAAAGAAAAATGCCACGACCCACACGAGGAAATATAGATCGGCGGACGCGTCATGCAAATGCTACGGCATTACAAAGGCGATCACAGACTCCAGATGAACGAGCACAAGCTAATGCATCGCAGCGTGAACGTAATGCACGAAATAGATCTGTTGTACCTGAAATTATGCGTGCTGCTTTTAATTATAACAGTCAGATTAATTACAGTATGTACGGATATATTGGAATAATGGACGCAATATGTCCACATTGTGATGCGGCTAAATTTCCAGGTGAAACGCCCGGCATGTGTTGTGCTAATGGCAAAGTGAGATTACCACCATTAGAAACTCCACCCGAACCATTGTCTTCATTAATTTTTGGGACTTCTGAAAATTCGAAGCTCTTTTTGAGTCATATTCAACAATACAATTCGGTATTTCAAATGACTTCTTTTTTGGTGCTACTAACATTATTAGAGATAATTTTATGCCGACGTTTAAGGTAAATACTTAAACAGGATTGTCCCAATCAATCTGAATCATAAAAGTATTCTATAGTTTTAAAAATTATTATGCAACATATACCTAAAATTGCATACATGTTGCAGATTCAGGGCCAAATTTATCATCAAGCTGGTTCGTTATTGCCATACCCCGACGCTGATTATCAATTTTTGCAAATTTATTTTATTGGTGATGAAAATCGTGAATTGGATCAACGTTCTGCAATTGCTTTGAATACAAGATGAGAAATTATTTGTGTGCTACAAAGGTTTTTCCATCAGCATAAAGCATTAGTTCAATTGTTCAAAATTGCTCTCGATCGTATGCCCTCTGATCATCACAAAATCGTAATAAGGGCTGATAGAACACCTTTTGGAGAGCATGAAAGGCGATTCAATGCATCGACAATTGATGAGGTTGTAATTGTAATTCGTGGTGATCAGTTTCAATCGCGTGATATTATACTTCATCGTAGAAATTACCAATTGCAACGTGTTTTGGAACTTCATCGTAGTTATGACGCATTACAATACCCAATATTGCATTGGAAAGGTGACGATGGCTATAATATAAATATACCAATGATTGATCCACGAACAGGTAAATAATATTTTCAGTGTGTTGACATTTCATCATTTGTAGAAATTTCTTAAGTCACATTTTCCACTTATTTTAAGGTCTACATGTACAAAAAAAGTTAGTGCCATGAATTTTTATTCTTATCGATTGATGGTTCGTCCACAAGAACAAAACTATATCTTGAGATGTCGTAAACTATATCATCAGTACATCGTTGATATGTACGTCAAAATAGAAACAGAACGTCTTAATTTTATTCGTTTCAACCAAGCAAAATTAAGGTCTGAACAATATATTCATTTGCAAGATGCGATAGCGAATGATGCTAATATTAATGACATCGGACGTTTAACTATATTGCCATCTTCGTATATTGGTAGCCCACGGAATATGAACGAATATGCACAAGACGCAATGTGTTATGTAAGAAAATACGGTCGACCGGATCTGTTCATTAAATTTACATGTAATCCGCAGTGGGATGACATCAAAAACAATTTATTTGCAGGACAGTCGACAACCGATCGTCATGACATTACTGCGCGTGTTTTTCGGCAAAAATGTAAAGCAATTATGGATTTAATTGAGAAATTATATGTATTTGGGGAGGTGCGTTGCCATATGTACTCCATTGAATGGCAGAAAAGGGGATTGGCGCACGCACATATACTAATTTGGCTGGTACATAAAGTAACTCCGGATCAAATCGATAACCTTATATCAGCTGAAATTCCTAATCACACTGCTGATCCTGAGTTATTTCAAGTTGTCGTTAAAAACATGATACATGGACCGTGCGGTGAACTAAATATGAATTCACCATGTATGATTGATGAAAAGTGTTCGAAACGATACCCAAGGCAATTTACTTCAGACACAATAACGGGCAATGACGGATATCCGTTGTATCGACGTAGATCACCTAATGATAATGGCAAAACGGCAACCATTAGAATGCATAACCAGGAAGTTGAAGTTGATAATCGTTGGGTGGTTCCGTATTGTCCATTATTATCGAAAATATTCAACGCTCATATAAATGTGGAATATTGTAATTCTGTCAAATCCATTAAATATATTTGCAAGTATGTAAATAAAGGGAGCGATATGGCTATTTTCGGTGTTGCTGATGAGAATAGATATGATGAAATTACTCAGTATCAAATGAGTCGCTATATTAGTAGCAATGAAGCTGTCTGGAGGATTATGTCGTTTCCAATGCACGAAAGATATCCTGCGGTTGTTCACGTGGCTGTACATCTTGAGAATGACCAACGTGTTTATTTTAATGTAGCAAATTTATTGGAAATAGCAGCGCAACCACCAGCAACTACGTTAACAGCTTTTTTTAAATTATGCGAAACTGATACATTTGCGATAACTTTGTTATATTCTGAAGTGCCTCAGTATTACACATGGAATGTGTCTCCGAAAAAATTTCAAAGACGTAAACAAGGAACAGCAGTTCATGCGCATCCTGGCATTTTCCAAACAGATGCAATTGGCAGAATATATACAGTACATCCAAACAATGTTGAGTGTTTTTATTTGAGATTGTTATTAGTTAACGTGAATGGCCCAAAATCATTTCAAGAATTTAGAACAGTCAACGGTCATTTGTGTGAAACATACCGTGAATCATGCCAACTTTTGCATTTGTTGAAGGATGACGCTCATTGCGATTCAACAATTCATGATGCATCTATTTGGGCTCATCCTCAACAAATACGAATGCTGTTTGCCGTTATATTATCAACATGTATGCCATCAAATCCACTTGAATTATGGAACAAATATAAACATAATATTGCAGAAGATATTTTAATTCGTATGCGTCATCATGCAAGAAATCCTGATTTGTTGATAACTTTGGAAATGTACAACGAAGCCTTGATAATAATTGAAGATAGGTGTCTACGGATTGCAAATAAAACATTAGTACAATTGGGTATGACCGTACCAAATCGTGACATGCATGATCTGTTTGATCGTGAATTGCAACGTGAGCAGGAATTCAATTCTAATGATTTGCGTTTATTTGTACAATCGAATATAACCAAAATGAATATTCAGCAAAAACATGTCTATGACACAATCATGCAAGCCATTTCCAATAATGCAGGTGGGTTATATTTCTTGGATGCACCTGGTGGTACAGGCAAAACGTTCGTTATATCACTGATTTTAGCCACTATTCGATCGGAACTGAAAATTGCATTGGCACTTGCATCTTCGGGAATTGCTGCTACATTATTAGAAGGTGGTCGGACAGCATACTCTGCATTAAAATTGCCATTGAATATACAGGTGATTGAAACTCCAACTTGCAATATTTCAAGAAATTCTGCTATGGCAAAAGTTCTGCGATTAACGTCAATTATTTTATGGGATGAGTGTACAATGGCGAATAAAAAATTACTAGAAGCATTTAATCGAACAATGCAAGATTTACGTGGTAACCAACAGCTTTTTGGTGATGCTTTGATATTACAGCCAGGGGATTTTCGACAAACATTGCCTGTCATTCCTCGGTCAACTCCTGCTGATGAAATAAATGCCTGTTTGAAGTCATCAGTTCTGGAGATATGTACAAAAATTGACACTGAACATTAATATGCGTATTCACCTACAAAATGATCCAGCTGCCCATGAGTTTTCAGAACAATTGTTACAAATTGGTGATGGCAAAATACAAATCGACAGAACCAACGGATTGATCACTGTACCGAACAATTTTTGTACAATTACGAAATCGATAGATGAATTGATTGAATGTGTTTTTCCAAATATTCTTCAGAATTACAGAAACCATGATTGGTTGACAGAACGCGCCATTTTAGCACCGAAGAACATTCATATCAATGCATTAATTTTCAAATTCAAGCAAAACTCCCAGGCGTAGTCACGACATATAAATCAATTGACAGTGCTATGAATCAAGATGAGGCAATGAATTATCCAAATGAATTTTTGAATTCTTTAGAACCGGCTGGTATGCCACCGCATTGCTTGAATCTGAAAGTGGGTTCTTTGATTATATTATTGCGAAATATTAATCCACCAAAACTGTGTAATGGCACCAGATTGGCAGTGAAAAATTTATTGCCAAATTTGATTGAAGCTACGATCTTAACTGGTAAATCAAAAGGAGAAGTTTGTTTAATACCGCGTATTCCTATGATTCCAACTGATATGCCATTTGAATTCAAACGATTACAATATCCTGTGCGTTTATCATTTGCGATGTCCATCAACAAAGCTCAAGGGCAAACACTTAACGTTTGTGGCGTGAATTTGGAGGAATCATGTTTTTCACATGGCCAACTTTATGTTGCCTGTTCCAGAGTCGGTACCCCCAGCCGTTTGTTTATTCATGCTCAAAATGGAAAAACAAAAATTATTGTTTATCCAAATATATAAAAATGAATGCCATCTTTCTGTTGTGACTTTTAACTCAAGAATCAAATAATTAAATATATATTTTTTTTTATAAATGAGTTTGATTTAATTTTCGTTGTGACTTTATAACTCAAGCTTTCAAAAAAATAGCTATCTGTAACAAATAATTAAATATATTTTTTTATAAATGAGTTTGATTTAATATTTCACTTCATACGTATTCATTGACGAAGCACGTACAAAGTTCGCCGGGTCAGCTATAAATTTAACCATTATATGTTTCAATTCATTGTATTTTTTCAAAAAATCATAAAGTTCTGACCTTTCAATAACACCACATTCATGGTCACCCCATATATGCTCGACCAAAAAATATACAAACCACTTTATAACGAAACTCAATATATTTTTTTTATTTTGACGCAGAAAGGAGTACTATGCGAAAGTACTTTAGTCACCCCGGGTATTCGTTCGACCAGGGTTATTTTTTAAAAGCGCTGCCGAAGGCTGCCAACACAGAAAGGAGTACTACGCGAAAGTACTTCAGTCACCCCGGGTATTCGCTCGACCAGGGTTATTTTTTTAAAGTGTGGCCGAAGGCCGCCAACGCAGAAAGGAGTACTACGCGAAAGTACTTCAGTCACACAAATCACATATTACACATATACATATGTACATATGTAGAAAGAATTTTTTTATAGTTAATATAGAAAAAAGAATTACGCGAAAAAGCAAAGAAAGAAAAATTGTTAAAAATCCTACATATTTGCTATTTAAGATGTGGCAAGGCTTGTTTTACTCATAATTGTAAACAATCTAACCTTTTCAACGATGAGTGCACTAAGTGATTTTTAAATTAATAAATTTAGGTAAAATATACCAAAATAAAAGTGAAATGTGTACTTATTTCAATGTTTAGAGTGTACATATATTTAAATATACAGAGTGAAAAACGTGAAAAAATTTAGTGAAACATAGAGAAATACCATGTGTTATTAGTGCAAATTTTTGAACTTTTAATCGTGAATATTTTAAAAATTAAATGCTATTTTTATATTATTTTTGACATACCCCATTTATACGGAAATTCAGTTTTTTACCCCTCCGCCAAAGTAATCGGAATCGTGCCTAATGCATAAACATAAATTGCCAGTTATTAAACGAAACGTTTCTGAAACTTATCTGAAACAGTTAGTTGGTAAAATTATGATTTTAAACTGTCTACAGATCGAATTATATTTTCTCATACTAAATACAATATATTGCAAAAACGCAGGAAAAAACAGTTGCTGTGAAAGTATACACACCAGTTAAGTGACCTTCTGCAGTTTAAAGGTTTATGTTACAGCCTTGAGGAAATTAAATAGGTAAGAGAATATTCATATGTATACTGAATTAAATTATGTAAGTGAAAAATGCACACCGAAGTTACTCTCCGTTATTGAAAAACAATTACACCGTTTAAAATAAAGAATAATAATATACGGTACCTAGTTGTACAAAATTCGAATAATATTATACTAATTAAAGAAAGGTACTATCTGAAACAGAGTATAAATTTTAAAGAGTTTCCAGAAACTCAACAAGTATGGAAAACGTCTAAAATAAAATATTATACGTTCTTTGCAAAATATTCTAGTAGATAATTCAAGTGGAGCTCTTCTTAACAGCAAGGCACAATGTACAATTTACTATTAACACAATTCTTTGAACTGATTCCGGATAATGTATTAAAAACTCTTTACGGAGCTATGCATAACATACAATAACAGTAGAAAGGTGGTCACTCAGCCATAACTTGAACTCTGCAAATAGCGCAAGTGTCGCACTCAACATCCCAGGTCCACATAGCCACAGCATTCCACTTCTTCAACGTAAACATTTTATCCGGTTTACCTCCGTCATTATCGTTGAATTGTTTGTCCATGGAACTTTCAATATCCTCACCATCAGCCAAGAATGATAGAATACAAGATTATGACGACCGCCATTACGAAACGTCATAGTTCTGTGTTGAGAAGAACAAGAGTGAAAAACTGTCAAATGGCTTGCAAATTGTAAACAGAAAAGTAAACACTTTTGTAAATTCGCAAAATATTATTAATTCTTTCGATTTTAATGAAAAGTTTTAGTGAAGCGATTGAATATTGTTGAGTGAAAAGATTTGAATCATTTCTAAAGAAATATATCGGCCTATTGATAATAAAATTGTCTATTAAGTTGTGATTCAAATGGAGAAGACGTTTCTTGTGTTGTATATAAATATATACATATATTATAAGTTCAGATGTATCAGATGTATGAAATTATGATAAAAGAATTGTGAAATTATTAATTTAGTATTAAATATATATTTCTTTTGCAAAATAACACCCATTTTTTGGCAACTTTTAAATCGGCCGCAAAACTGAAAAAACTCGTTTTCGATCCTTTAATTGCATAATAATTATTACAACAAGCCACTGCACATTTCATTTTAAAAAATTAATATATTTATGCTTACAAATTTAAATAAATACAACAGTACACTTACACTGGTTTTCTTTATTTGAACAATTTCCACACATGCTACTCTATTTATTGTGGATGTGCCTAAAACTAATTATTATACATATTTTCTCGCAACAATATTCTAAACATTCCACTGAAATTTTTCCTGCAAAGACGAATGAATTAATATTATTTTGCGAATTTCAAAAAGTGTTTACTTTTCTGTTTACAATTTGTATGCATTTCTATGCTTGTTCTTCTCAACGCAAAACTGTTACGTCACGAAATTGTTGAACAATGTATTTGTTTTTGTAAGAATTGTCAAGAGCTAAACCGAAAAAAACTAACTGTAAACTAGTGTCGTAATCTTGTATTCTATCATTCTTGCCATCAGCCATTGCTTACAAAACTTCCTTGAACCGCCAGTAATAAAGTTTATTGCAATGTTAAAAATCCAATTCCGAGAAGAGGGTGATGCTGACACAATAGAAAACAAAACACACACAGTCGATAGATTTGAAGGAATGCAGTGTCCCAACGATTTGATTTTGAATTTTGAAGTTTAAGTGATCCACATCCTTGTTCTTTGCTGCTAAAATTAATCTTTCACTCAACCAATCGTAGTTTTTGTGGTTAGCAATGATGTTCGGAAACACTTTGTTGATGAGCTCCTCTTTTGTTGAGACGAAATTGCAAAAATTTGGCGGGAACGAAATGAATCCATTCGATGCGTCGACAGGAACATGACCATTACCGATAGTTAGCAGTTGATTGGAGCAGTGCCGTCTTAGCCTCGAGGCAAATAAGGCAAGTGCCTATGGGCCCATCGGTACTTAGGGGCCCACTAAAAAAATTAGAACAATAAATTAACTTGACTTTAGTTTTAAGGTATGTTTCGAATTTAAGCGGAGAAGTAATAGAACGTTTTTTAACATTCATTCCAATTGAAAGCCACACGGGGGAAGACATGGCTAACATAATTTTAAATAAATTAAAAAAAATTAATATCGACATAAAACATTTGAGGGGACAATCTTACGACAATGCATCAAATATGTCCGGTTGTTATAATGGGCTTCAAGCGCATATTAAAAAAAATAATCCGCTCGCACATTACGCTCCGAGTGCTGCACACTCATTAAACCTAGTTGGAGTACATGCTGTAGAAAGCTGCGTTGGAGCAATCTCATTTTTCGGATTCATGAAAACACTTTACAACTTCTTCTCGCGGTCAACTTATCGTTGGGGGACTTTGCTTAAATGTCTATCAGAAGATGCTAAAACTAAATCTGGTTCATCATTTGTTCTGATAAAGCCTTCTGACACAAGGTGGTGTGCTAGAGCTGATGCCACTAAAGCTTTATCGAATGGATATGAGGGCATACAGCAAGCTTTACATGACCTAATAAACAACTTAAATCAGAAACCAGAAGTTATTCACGAAGCTAAGTGCCTATTAAAGGATTTAAATAAAAAATAAAATGTTGTAATGTCTGTAGTTTGGAGTGTCATTCTAGCGCGGATTAATGCTGTTAGTATATCTTTACAAAACAAACAAATTGAATTAATTTCTGCAGTCAATCTTTTAAAATCGCTGTTAGACTTTTTGATCGCAGAAAGAGAACATTTTGATTACTACCTTACTAAAGCCAATGAGATTATTGATACTGAATGGACTGATGAAAACCAACGTAATAGGAAACGAAAAAAAAATACCATGAAGGAAATGTAGAAGATGTTGCGTTTAGAGGACAAGATAAATTTAAAATAGAAAGGTATTTGCCAATATTTGATAGGCTTTGTGCAGAGTTGAAAAAACGCCTTGAAGCATACTCAGAAATACAAAACTTATTTGGATTCCTAACAACGTTTTTAATAAAATCTGATGAAGAATTGAGGAATGATTGTGAAAAGTTTAGAAAGTGTTATTTCGAAAACATTGAATGTGACTTCGCTGAAGAAATGATGCATTTTAAATATTTTATACTGACATTAAACGATTTAGAATCTAACAACTTTTTGTCGGCTCAGGAGTCTTATAAAATAATTGTTGATAATATGTCACAATCTTCATTTCCTAATGTCATGACAGCCTTGAAAAAAAAAATAAAAAAAAATCACAGGGGGCCCAAGATAACTTTTCCCTTAGGGCCTTCACATGGCTTAAGACGGCCCAGGATTGGAGAACAGTTCGGAGCATTTAAAAATATTGAAATCGTCTAAACGCAAAACTTTCAATAGTTAACACAAAGTCAAATGTCACTTGACGCACGACGTATCGGACAGAAATTTAATACAAATAAAGCATAAAATATTAAAAAAAAAACATGTAGAAATTCAAAACAAAAATTGTGTTTGCGTTTTAAATACAATGTGTGTTTAAAAGTCTGCCATTTGAGCCGGTTAGTAATCTCAAGAAACGGGAGTACCGACAGTGACTGCAATAGCAACAACCAATCTAAATTATTAGCAGCTATAGCTTGCAAAAGCAACGGCGGGCAATATCTTCGAAAATTACACCATTGCAATCAGTTCGATATTAGCTTTCGAGGAATGCGTTAGGAAACTTGTGCGACGTAGTAGCAAAGCAAGTCCGTGCGCGGCAGTTCCTTTCTATATTAATTGTGTTGTTTCTACTATTGGATCACTTCATATTTGCATACGAAAAGAATTATTTCAACTTAATTTGTGAACCACTCGCGAAATTTATGTGCGAAACTCAGTCATTTCGAAACAATAACGGTCTAAAAAGTATTCTCAAAATCACACAAAATGAAGTTGCTGAAGTTTATGTCGTTTACAATACCCGATGATGAGCCTAAACCAAGTGGGATCGGTCATCAGGTGCAGTTATAAGCTAGATCAAAACAAATTATTCGAATATTTAATATTTTCTGAGTTTTTGTGATTAATTAAAAAAAAAAACTCGTTTTTTATTGATTGCACGTGCTTGCTGCACTGAGCGTATCAATGGGTTCATTGGTTGTTGGTTTCTCTTCCGCCTACACCTCTCCAGCGTTGGGATCAATGACTGACAGAAATTATACGGACTTCGAAGTAACATCACAAGCGGTAAGTTCGACAACAAAACAGCAGCGTGATATTTTCAAACTGATTGAAAAATTTTTTAATTATATAAATTTTTAATTCTCATTACAGGCCTCCTGGGTTGGCGGTGTCATGCCCCTGGCGGGTTTGGCTGGTGGCATTGCTGGCGGACCATTTATTGAGTATATGGGACGTCGTAATACAATTCTTGCTACCGCCATGCCCTTCATTATCTCTTGGCTGCTCATCGCTTGTGCTGTTAACATTGCCATGGTGCTAGCTGGACGTACGCTTGCTGGTTTCTGTGTGTGCATTGCTTCGCTCTCGTTGCCTGTGTATTTAGGCGAGACAGTACAACCGGAAGTACGTGGCTCATTGGGTCTACTACCAACGGCTTTTGACAACATTGTCGTCTTACTTTGCTTTGTCGCCGATTCATATTTTGATTGGTCCCAATTAGCTTTTCGTGGTGGTGCGTTACCTGTACCATTTTGATTCTTATGTTCCTCATACCAGAGACACCACATTGGTATATCTCACGTGGACGTGAAGATCGTGCACGGCGTGCCTTGCAATGGCTACGCGGTAAACAAGCTGACGTTGAACCAGAATTAAAGGGTATTTTGCGTGCACAGGCACATGCCGACAGACACTCATCAGGCAATCAATTGAGTAGAGTTGTTAAGACGCAACAACTTGAAGCCTCTATCCATTTCGTTGGGTTTGATGTTCTTCCAACAGCTTAGCGGTATAAATGCTGTCATCTTTTACACAGTAATAATATTCCAAGAAGCTGGTTCCACCATTGATGGTAATTTGTGCACAATTATTGTGGGTATAGTGAACTTTATTGCAACATTTATGGTAACCGTACTCATCGATCGGATCGGACGTAAGGTAAAAGGAAATGCCCACACTATATATGAAGACAATAATTTTCTAACGGTTTGTTATTCACTCATTGCTTTCGCAGATTTTGCTCTATATCTCCGATGTGGCCATGATTATTTCGCTCTCCTCACTTGGTGGATTCTTTTATTGCAAAGCATATGGCATGAACATCGCCGAGGTTGGTTGGTTACCACTGGCCAGTTTCGTGATTTACGTGGTTGGCTTCTCACTCGGTTTCGGGCCCATACCGTGGTTGATGATGGGCATGCTGCATCGGTGGCCACCGCCTTCAACTGGACATGCACATTCGTTGTGACCAAAACCTTCCGCGACATGATTGGTAAGTTTCTAATGAAATCCCACATAACATCCGGCAAACAATTAACTTGTAACCTAAATCTTTGCAGATACAATGGGCGCACATAGTGCTTTCTGGCTTTTCGGTTCCATCTGTGTGGTAGGCTTATTTTTCATGATATTCTATGTGCCTGAGACACAAGGCAAAACGCTGGAAGATATTGAACGCAAAATGATGGGTCGTGTGCGTCGCATATCCCCAGTAGCGAACATCAAACCTTTGTCTTTTAATATGTAGAAAGATGTCACTCATCGTATGATTTACATACATATGCACATACATACATACATGCTATGATGTGCATACAAATACAACCAAATACTAGTTTAAGTGCATTAATTTTAAATTTAGTAGCGCAACATGCGGCAAATATCTTGACCAGTGTGAAGTAAAGTTTGAGAAACGAAGCAGAATGAAGGTGCGCGTTTAGAATGTACGAATATAATATAGTTCTGTAAGCAGCCAGCAAGTCAAAGAAATCATGTAGATGAACCGGAAGGAAATGTGTGCATTAGGGTGATTCAAAATTTTTTTTTTTTTTTTTTCAATTGGTACTCGCAAAAATAGGTTCCTAGACACCTCTAAGAAAGCCTCTCCAAATATGAGTTTTTAATTGTAACGGGAAGGTCCTCCGCCTAACGGTTTTCTATCTTATTATTAATAATAGTTTTTTTTCATTGAGTTATAAAATTAATAAGAAATAAAGAATTTTCCCAAAAATAGTCAAATTTCAACCGCTAATATCTTTTAAACTGTTGGGTTTACGAAAAAATCATAAGAGACCATATTTTAGAGCATTCAATTTCCTACAAAACCTAATTAACAAGATATTTGTTCACGTAGTTGGAAGCGAGATATAAATTTTTCTATCTGATAATAAGAAAAAATAGAAAACCGTTAGGCGGAGGACCTTCCCGTTACAATTAAAAACTCATATGTGGAGAGGCTTTCTTAGAAATGTCTAGGAACCTATTTTTGCGAGTACCAATTGAAAAAAAAAAAAAAAAATTTTGAATCACCCTAGTGTGCATCTTTCTGCCGGTTTATGACAATTGATATTTCCAAAATTTTTAACAAGGAAAATTTAGGTGAAAAAATGAAATATATTATATAAAATTGCATTGTGTTATTAGTAGTATTTACAGTAAAAATGTAGTAGTGACCTAATTGTGTACTTTCTTTTTAATTAAAAATACATTTTTTTAATATTATTCTAATGACCATTAGTATATATTTATTAAGTTAGACGATATAACTAACAATAACAAACAAACAAAGCTAAAAAGAAAAATATGAGTAAAAATTAGAAAAACTAATAAGTTAATCATCAACCGCCTTATACACCCAGCGAAATATTTATAAAGCCACCGTCGAATTTTATATTTTTCTTAGAAAAAATGGTGTAAGCGACCACAGATTCTGCATTTTAAATTTGCGGGATGACGTGTCAATTATTTCCTATTCACTTAATATTTTAATCACAGTAGGCGGTGAATATTGAACATGAACCGTTATCTCTAAACGAAATATTTATAAAGCCAGATGGCGTTTATTTGATTCCAGTTGTTAATTTTATTGCATAAGTAATTTATTTAATTTCATAAATTTTTTTAATTGACTTTGAAGGAAGAAGAGAAAGGAAAAACAATAAGACTTCATGATAAGTTTAATCGAGATTTCATTATTATCATCATTGGTTCCTAATGTATATACTCGTATTATACAGAAAAGGCATCAGATGGAATTCAAAATAGCGTTATATTGGAAGAAGGCGTGGTTATCAACCGATTTCACCCATATTTCGTACATGTCATCAGGGTGGTAAGAAAATATTATATACCGAATTTCATTGAAATCGGTGGAGTAGGATATGGTTTTTGGTCCAAAAGCCACGCCCATTTTCAATTTGAAGGCAAGAAGTTGGCCGAGAACTTAACCTTCTTATGGAGCCAAGGAAACGTTTACCAAGTTTCATCAATAAATTTTTACTCAAGTTACAGCTTGCACGGACGGACGGACATCAGACGGACGGACGGACAGACAGAACTTGTCGCCCTGATCACTTTGTACATAAATATCTGACTCTTTTAGTTTTAGGACTTACAAACAACCGTTATGTGAACAAAACTATAATACTCTCCTTAGCAATTGTTGCGAGAGTATAAAAATTATGGCATATCATGAAGAGGGTTGGTCAAATCGAGAAATTTCAAGACGTTTAAATAGATCGAGGGATATTATAAGAAATTTTTTAAAATTAGGGACCAATTATGGAAAAAATAAGAGAAGTGGAAGGCCTCCAAAAGTGAACGAAAGGCAAAAACGTAGCATTAAACGACTTATCATGCAGGAAAATGTAAGTGCGAGACAAATAAAACACCAAGTTAATTTGGAGATAGGAGTACGACTAGTACAACAAATTCTTAAATGTGAATTAGATTGTATTTATGATAAAAAATGCGCCAAACCGTCATTGACCAAAAAACACAAATTGGCCAGGCTTCGTTTCGCCGAAAAATATCGCTTTTGGGACGACGAGTGGAAAACCGTTATTTTTACTGACGAAAAAAAATTCAATTTAGATGGCCCCGATGGTCTCCAAAAATATTGGAGGCCCATAGAGTCTACTAGGGACAAATGTATGCGACGAAATTTTGGTGGCGGATCACTCATGGTTTGGGCTGGGATAACTTACAGAGGGAAAACTCCAGTTTGCTTTGTAACAACAAAAATGGACTCGGAATACTACATTAAATTACTGGATGAAGTTCTTATTGATTTTGGAGAGGAATTTGTTGGAAATGAATTCATTTTCCAGCAAGATAATGCAGCGATACATCGTTCCAAGAAAACAGTTGATTTCTTGCTGGATCGGAATATTAAATTTCTTGATTGGCCTGCAATTAGTCCCGACCTAAACCCTATTGAAAACCTTTGGTCCGTGTTATCAGCCAAAGTTTTCGAAATGGGACGGCAATTTGATAACGTAAAATGTTTAAGAAATGCCATCGTTGAAAAATGGGAAACAATTGAACAAACCGTTAACCATTCTTTAATTAATTCTATGCCCAGACGATTAGAAGAAGTTATTGCTAACAATGGAGGTCATACATCTTATTAAACCTTTAATTTTTGTCTTAAATACTAAAAATATAATGCATAATCAAAGTGGCTTTATAATTATTTCGTTCGGGTTATTTAAAATATGTTTGAGAAAACTTGCAAAATTTATTTATTTTTCCTAAAACTAAGCATAGCATTAATTGAATTAAATATTTATTCGAAAAAATAATAAATAATAGCAAAATTATAGGTTTTTCTTTCATTATTGAGCTTAACGAAAGTGGCTTTATAAATATTTCGCTTTATGTTATTGTTAATCAATATAAATAAACTATGTATTCAATAAGTAATTGTTAAATGAAAAGAAAATTTATTTTAAATATAAACGGTCTGTCGACCCAAACTGAAGCGTACAATGACCGAAAAACAATTTGTGTATTATTTATATTCCTGGAAAAATTATAGTTTTGGCGAGGTATTCTAAAATTACAGCAAGATTGTAATTCTTTGTAAGCACTTAATTTTTGGAACAACAAAAACTAATAAGCGAAAAGTTTTTCAAAAATTGATTGAGGACTCCGAGATATTTGAAAAGTTTTTAGCTAAAAAATTAATAATATAGAAATTTCGGAAATTTCGTAATGCAATGGCTTTTATGCAGAATAAAAGTTGATTCGGAATAGTTCATTTTAACGGCGCGCGCAAACCAAATCAATAATTTTTTGTTCATATGAAGTTTGATCTCCATATGTCAATTAGTATGTGTTTGGCAGCTGTTTGTTGACGACGTGAAGTTAAAATTGAACAACGGTTTGCTTGAAAAACATTCAATGAAGGTCGTGACGTCATCGAAGATTTGCTTCATACCAGTGGTTCATCCACTTCTGCTATAGTCGATAACATCGAAAAAATGTAAGAAATAGTGCTTAAAAGTCGTTGTGTTGGCACCAGAGGCTTTCAACATCTCTTATAGATCGACTCCAAAAATTTTGGTTAATGTTTTGGGTATGGTGTGCATTCAATGACAGACTGGTACGAAAATACCTGAATCTTTTGCGAAAACCACGTGGAGAAGAGGCTGAAGACCTTACATTATTCAAACACATCGTTGCTGGTGTCGAGTCTAGTGAGTAGAGGGAATGACGCGGCAAAAATTAGCGCAAGCCGAAAAAAAAACAAAATTCGTTGAAGGCCATCTCAACCAGGACATTAAACAAGTGTATGGAAAATAATAGCAGTGTTACTCGCTCGAGAGTCTATATTGAAGGCGACAATAAAGATTTGTACCTAAATACGGTTTTTTTGTCAGTCCAGGTGAACTTTAATCAAATGGTATTATTAATATATGATTGATTTTTTTAGATTGTTTTGATAATGATTAATTCTTCGTAATTCTATAATTACATTTTAGCAAAACAAATGTCTTAAAGAAGATCATATTAATATTTTAGTTTTTTGTTTGCTCAAAATAAAACTCGCTATATATATAATTACATATATTTTTGAAGTTTTTTTTTAACTTTTGTTGCATATTCTTTTAGAACAAATGTAAAGCATGACACAATTCCGATTTCTTTGGCGCCGCGATTTGAAGGTACCTTTGGAAAGAGGAAGTCCTCCTGATTAAAAAATATATAGGGTTATAGGTACCGCAAACGCTTAGTTTACGAGATATTCGACCTTAAAGTTCAAAAATTCCCAAAATTCGAACATTTCAACAAGCTATTTTACCACATTAAACACACTTTACTCACATTTTTCATTTCAAATTAATTAAATTAAACTATAAACTTTTAAATAAATCCATATTTTACACTTTTAACAGTCTTTTTATTGATTGAATTTTGAAGAAATCTTTATTTTAAAAATTACATCTTACACTCGTAGTGAACATCATGTGTGTGCTAAAAATTACGACGAAATGGAGCGCTGCCATGTGATAATAAGGAAATTCGCTGAAATGCCTTTTTTCCCAAAAATTCCTCGATTCATTCATTTGGATATGTTCTTTATTTAATTTAATAAACAAATAAGCAATATTATATAATAATATTATATACATATACAATATACATCACCTAATATACAAAAAAACGTATTATCAAAAATAAATGATAAGCGCTGACAGATATAATAACCAAAATTTAACCATTTTATAACGAAAACTCAAATATTGTTTCAATATCAGTGCAAGATAAAAAAAAATATAACCACTTTATAACGAAACTCAATATATTTTTTTTTATTTTAACGCAGAAAGGAGTACTATGCGAAAGTACTTTAGTCACCCCGGGTATTCGCTCGACCAGGGTTATTTTTTAAAAGCGTGGCCGAAGGCCGCCAACGCAGAAAGGAGTACTACGCGTAAGTACTTCACTCACATAAATCACATATTACACATATATGTACATATGTAGAAAGAATTTTTTTATAGTTAATATAGCAAAAAGATTTACGCGAAAAAGCAAACAAAGAAAAATTGTTAAAAATCCTACATATTTGCTATTTAATATGTGGCAAGGCTTGTTTTCCTCATAATTATTAACAATCTAACCTTTTCAACGATGAGTGCAATAAGTGATTTTTAAATTAATAAATTTAGGTAAAATATACCAAAATAAAAGTGAAATGTGAACTTATTTCAATGTTTAGAGTGTATATTTAAATATACAGAGTGAAAAACGTGAAAAAATTTAGTGAAACATAGAGAAATACCATGCGTTATTAGTGCAAATTTTTGAACTTTTAATCGTGAATATTTTAAAAAATAAAAGTTATTTTTATATTATTTTTGGCTATTTCTTCTCTGGAGAAGCTCCCCTATCCGCACATACCCCATTTATACGGAAATTCGGTTTTTTTACCCCTCCGCCAAAGTAATCGGTATACACACCAGTTAAGTGACCTTCTGCAGTTTAAAGGTTTATGTTGCAGCCTTGAGGAAATTAAATAGTTAAGAGAATATTCATACTACTGAATTCAATTAAGTGAAAAATACACACCGAAGTTACTCTCCGTTATTGAAAAACAATTACACCGTTTAAAATAAAGAATAATAATATACGGTACCTAGTTGTACAAAATTCGAATCTTACATATATATAAAAATGAAACCGTTTTCGTTGTCACGGCATCACGCGTGAATGGCTGAACCGATTTGGCTGATTTTTTTTTGTTGTATTTGTTATTATTAGGAGAAGGTTCTTATGTAAGAAAAAATTACGAAAGTTGCCGGAAAACCCCCAAAAACAGCCCTTTTCTTTTTCCCATACAAACGTTTTATTTTGTATATACATAAGTATGTACATACATACATATATATGTACATATGTAAGTAAAAATGACTGTTTGTTTGTTAATAACGCTAATGCTCGAGAACGGCGGAACCAATCTTCATGAAATCAGAAGTTGTTCGCTGTGGATCTGGAAAGGGTTAAATATAAAAAAACCATATACTTTTCATAAGGAAAAGTCGAAAAATTGGAAATTTCCAAAAAGTGACTTTTCATACAATTCTTTTTTGTTTTGTTTTTCAATATTTTGATTTGTAAATTATTTGAGTCGTTCAATTTCGGTCGCTTGCTTTTTTATTCCGGCTATTTAAAAGAAAATTATTGAAAATTTTTCAGTGAAAACTTTATGTGTGTTTCAAATGAAGTGATCAATTAGAGATTGAAATTTGTTACGAAGCAACGAAGACATCGCGCTAATATCGGTCAGCGTTCTTTTTGCCATCAACGTATGGCAGCCCAAGACACATGAACTACATGAGACTCCCAGGATGCGATGACATATGTGTGGAATTATGGATCGCTGTCAATCAGCAAGCGATCATCACGATAATACAGCAAGACTTTTCAAACAACAGCTACGATGTTTGATGGATTTTATATTGAAGCAACGTATGTATATACTCTGTTGAGTTGCAAAAAATAGGTTTGCCGCCCGCCACATTCTTCTTTGAATGGTGGATGGTGGTTACACCAGATCAAATTGATGAAATCATTTTTGCGGAAATTCCTCATGCAGAGAAAGATCCATTATTCTACGAAGTGATGAAAACCAATATGGCACATGGACTTTGCGGACACCACAATCCTACTTGCAATAAATGCACGAAACACTATCCACGTTCTTTTCTTTCGGAAACGCAAACTGAAAATGATGGATATCCACTCTATCGTCGTAGCTCATCAGACGACAATGGCAGGACATTTATCATTCAACTTAGAGTAGTGAATATCCAAGTCGACAACATATGGATCGTACCATATTCGCCACTGTTGTCTAATTCACATTCAAAACTCATGCCTATGTTTGATATTGTAGTTTGGCGAAATCGACTTTTCCGACTGTTGTGCGTTTCGCAGTTCATTTGGAGAATGGCTAAAGAGTGTTTTTCAACCCAGAGAATACAGTACAGCTAGCGGAAACACTTCCAACAACAAAATTTACATTGACGAGTTTTTTCTAAACTTGCGTCAGTGATTCGTTTGTGAGAACATTGCTCTATTTGGAAATGCCTTGATATTATGCATGGAATGCATCGCCGAAGAAATAGGTACGCAGAAAGCAAGGCCAACCAATAGATTGACATCCAGGTGTGTTCTCAACTAATTCCTTAAGACGAATTTACATAATCCACCCGAAAAACTACGATTGCTAATACCTTCGGTTGCTATTAATAAATGTACATCGTTCAGTTTGATTTGTGTCATTGCGCACACTTTTCGCGACGGTCATTTCGACATGTCAGCCTTCAAAGCCGCGTCAATTATGGAACACGAACAAAAATACATTGCCGAAGACATTTTACATCGTATTCGTTAAGAATTGGAAATAGGCAAATTTCGGTTCCAGTAGTTTGATATCAATTCCACCTCCCTTTTGTCAATTCACTTCAACGAAATATGAATCCATCACGAATGTTTATGCCAAATTGGCCAAATTATCGTAACTACGATGGCATGGGTGCGCGCCAATTATACGTGGCGTTTTCCCCGAGTTGGAAAACCATCTTCTCTGTACATTTACGCACCGGAATAGAAACCAAAAAATGTCGCTTATCAAACTGCGTTACATTGAAAAAAATTTAGAAAAATCGAAAATAAATGATTTTTAACACAACGTAAATTCAACCTTTTTTTCATTTCAAAACAGATAATTTCACGCAGCACAACGCTTGCGCTGTCACGGCATCACGCGTGAATGGCTGAACCGATTTGGCTGATTTTTTTTTGTAGTTTTCTAATACTCTGAACAAGGTTCTTATGGAAAAAAATAGTAAGAAAATCTTTCAGAAATAACGAATGTAAACGTAATTCAATTTAATTGTCAACGTCATTCAATTTAAAAAAAAAAAATTTTGGTAATCTGTTTTCATGTAAATTTTATTAAGTTTTTGATAAAGTTCGTTTTGTTTTAAAGACTAAGAAGTTTTTTGTTTGCTAATAAGTGTTTATTAATCACGGTAAGTTAAATTCACCTTATATCGATTTTTGGTAACTTTTGCTGACTACACAATATTACAATTTGGTATACATGGTTAAACAGAAAAAATATGAGTTCATTTTATTTTCAGTTGGATTTTCGTTTTTTGTTTTTAACAATGCCACCAACCAGACGTACAAACTTAGGCCGCGGAATTCGAAATACGGCAAGTCAAAGAAATATAAGAACAAATCAAAGAAATGAACTACAAAAAAATCAAAATCAACAAAGAAATGTTGTCCCCACAGAGCTGCATTCTGCTATAATGTGGCAATTGATTACAGTTCAGAGCAAATTGTTACTATTGGACTAATGAATAATGTATGTCCATATTGCAATGTATTGAAATTCAAAAATTAAGCCCCTGGATTGTGTTGGATTGGCGGCCAAGTCAAATTGACGCTACTGGTACCACCACCAGAGCCACTACATTCATTGGTTTCCGGAATTGGGCCAGATTCTATTCATTTTTTGACTCATATCCAGCAATACAATAATTGCTTTCAAATGACATCATTTGGCGCAACAAAAGTTATTGGAGACAATTTTATGCCTACTTTCAAGGTATATAAGTATAATGGCAAACAACTTTATTTAGTTTTACAACCATATAGCTGGTGCAAAATATGTTGAGCCAGTGTTTTGTAGATGTGTTTACAAAGTGTTCCAATACTTGGTAAAGCCTACTACCTAAAACTGCCATGGAAGGTACAAACAATTTGCTATACAATTACCTAAATACATATTTATATTCTTGCAGATTGCAGCAGCAAGAGAAGTCGATCAGCGTTGCGCACACAACAACTCAGTGAAAAGATCCATTGTGGAACAACTTCAAACATTTTTCCATCAGCACAATGTCTAATGCAGCATGCCATGCCATGTCTATGGCAGCATGCCATCAGATAATCATAAAATTGTCATCAGAGCCGATAAGGCACCTGCAGGACAACATGCTGGACGTTTTAATGCGCCAACAATTGATGAAGTGGCTATTGTCGTCGTGGGAGAAAATTTAGAAAACCGGGACATTGTTTTACTTCGACGGAACGATCAACTTCAGCGTGTGTCTGAAACACATCGATCATATGATGCCTTACAATATCCTATCCTATTTTGGCAAGGTGAAGACGGCTATCATTTTTCAATCATAATTTTTCACTGATGGTTCGGGAAAATGAGGACAATCACATCTTAAAGTGTCGGCGTCTATTTCACCAATATGCTGTGGATATGTATGTGAAAATTGAAACTGAACGATTGACATTTATCAGGTTGAACCTGGCAAAACTCCGTTCCGAGGAATATAGTATTCATCTTCGGGATGCCATTAATGCCGATGGAAATGCACAGAATGTTGGCAGAACAACTATTCTCCCAGCAACATACGTCGGAAGCCGCGACATATGCATGAATATGCTCAAGATGCTATGTCCTATGTACGACATTATGGCACACCAGATTTGTTTATCACATTCACATGCAATCCAAAGTGGACAGAAATTCATCAAGAATTATTTACTAGCCAATCACCTATTGATCGCCACGATATCACTGCAAGGGTGTTCAAAATGAAATTAAAAACACTCATGGATTTTATTGTTAAGCATCGCGTGTTCGGCGAGACGCGCTGTTGGATGTACTCAATTGAGTGGCAAAAACGCGGATTGCCACATGCACATATCCTCATTTAGTTGGTTGAGATCGTAAGACCGAATGAAATTGATAATGTGATATCAGCAGAAATTCCCGATAAGAATGAAGACCCACTGTTACATGAGGTTATTACAAAAAATATGATACATGGTCCATGTGGAATATTAAATCCAATTTCTCCGTGTATGGTTGAAGGAATATGTTCAAAACGCTACCCAAGACAATTAGTAACAGAAACTATTGCTGGAAATAATGGATATCCACTTTATCGCCGACGATCCATTGATGACAATGGAAAGTCAACAATAGTCAAAGTAAATCGACAGGACATTGAAGTTGATAACCGTTGGGTTGTTCCGTTTTCGCCATTACTCTGCAAGGCATATAAAGCACACATAAACGTCGAATTTCGCCATTCCGTAAAATCTATTAAATCTATTTGCAAGTATGTGAACATAGGTAGTGACATGGCTGTCTTCGGAGTTGCTGCCGAAAATTCAAATGATGAAGTCACCCAATATCAAATGGGCCGCTATGTTAGTAGTAACGAAGGCATGTGGCGTATATTTTCGTTTCCAAGGCCAACCAGTAGATTAACATCCTGGTGTGTTCTCAACTAATTCCTTAGGACGAATTTACATAATCCACCCGCAAAACGACGATTGCTAATACCTTCGGATGCTATTGATATTTTCAACGTGTTTTCAACGTAAATTCAACTTTCTTTTCATTTCAAAACACATAATTTCACGTCAGCTAGTAATATTATATTAATTAAAGAAAGATACTATCTGAAATAGAGTATAAATTTTAAAGAGTTTCCAGAAACTCAACAAGTATAGAAAACGTCTAAAATAAAATATTATACGTTCTTTGCAAAATATTCTAGTAGATAATTCAAGTGGAGCTCTTCTTAACAGCAAGGCACAATGTACAATTTACTATTAACACAATTCTTTGCACTGATTCCGGATAATGTATTAAAAACTCTTTACGGAGCTTTGTATAACATACAATAACAGTAGAAAAGGTAGTCACTCAGCCATTACTTGAACTCTGCAAATAGCGCAAGTGTCGCACTCAACATCCCAGCTCCACATAGCCACAGCATTCCACTTCTTCAACGTAAACATTTTATCCGGTTTACCTCCGTCATTCTCGTTGAATTGTTTGTCCATGGAACTTTCAACATCCTCACCATCAGCCATTGCTTACAAAACTTCCTTGAACCGCCAGTAATAAAGTTTATTGCAATGTTAAAAATCCAATTCCGAGAAGAGGGTGATGCTGACACAATAGAAAACAAAACACAGGGTTCACTAGCGTTAAATATTTCGTTGAAATGGTGTGCGTCAAAGATATATTCGCAAAATTTTTGTCACATTACCCAGCAGTAGCAGCTATACAAACTCCAAAATATTGAAAGAACTAATGTGGAAAACTTACGCATACACACCGTGCCACCGATAATACGTTTACGTAAGAAATTGTTGTTAAAATTGTCAATTGGATCTTAAGAAACTCATAGAAACTTTATTAGAATCGCCGGTCAATGTTCATATGAAGTTTGATCTCCATATGTCAATTATTATGTGTTTGGCAGCTGTTTGTTGACGACGTGAAGTTAAAATTGAACAACGGTTTGCTTGAAAAACATTCAATGAAGGTCGTGACGTCATCGAAGATTTCCACTTCTGCTTTAGTCGATAGTGGTTCATCCACTTCTGCTTTAGTCGATAACATCGAAAAAATGTAAGAAATAGTGCTTAAAAGTCGTTGTGTTGGCACCAGAGGCTTTCAACATCTCTTATAGATCGACTCCAAAAATTTTGGTTAATGTTTTGGGTATGGTGTGCATTCAATGACAGACTGGTACGAAAATACCTGAATCTTTTGCGAAAACCACGTGGAGAAGAGGCTGAAGACCTTACATTATTCAAACACATCGTTGCTGGTGTCGAGTCTAGTGAGTAGAGGGAATGACGCGGCAAAAATTAGCGCAAACCGAAAAAAAAAACAAAATTCGTTGAAGGCCATCTCAACCAGGACATTAAACAAGTGTATGGAAAATAATAGCAGTGTTACTCGCTCGAGAGTCTATATTGAAGGCGACAATAAAGATTTGTACCTAAATACGGTTTTTTTGTCAGTCCAGGTGAACTTTAATCAAATGGTATTATTAATATATGATTGATTTTTTTTAGATTGTTTTGATTTTTTCACCGATAATGATTAATTTTTCGTAATTCTATAATTACATTTTAGCAAAACTAATGTCTAAAAGAAGATCATATTTATATTTTAGTTTTTTGTTTGCTCAAAATAAAACTCGCTATATATGTAACTAGCTGACCCGGCGAACTTTGGTTGGTGGTGGTGGTGGTGTTACAGATAAGCAGAACTCTATGATTTTTTGAAAGCAATACAATGAATACATATAATGTTTATAGCGGCCCGGTACGTGTTTCGCTACGTATGAAGTGAAATATTAAATCAAACTCATTTATAAAAAAAAATATATATTTAATTATTTGCTAGCTATTCTTGAGTTATAAAGTCACAACGAAAAATGGCAATCATTTTTATATATATAAATGCACTGCCGTTATGGCTTTATGTCAACTTCAATAAGATTAATCCAAAACATTTGGATAAACAATAATTTTTGTTTTTCCATTTTGAGCATGAATAAACAAACGACGGGGGGTACCGACTCTGGAACAGACAACATAAAGTTGGCCATGATTCCTCCAAATTCACGCCACAAACGTTAAGTGTTTGCCCTTGAGCTTTGTTGATGGACATCGCAAATGATAAACGCACAGGATATTGTAATCGTTTGAATTCAAATGGCATATCAGTTGGAATCATAGGGATACGCGGTATTAAACAAACTTCCTTGTTTGATTTACCAGTTAAGATCGTAGCTTCAATCAAATTTGACAATAAATTTTTCACTGCCAATCTGGTGCCATTACACAGTTTTGGTGGATTAATATTTCGCAATAATATAATCAAAGAACCCACTTTCAGATTCAAGCAATGCGGTGGCATACCAGCCGGTTCTAATGAATTCAAAAATTCAGTTGGATAATTCATTGCCTCATCTTGATTCATAGCACTGTCAATTGATTTATATGTCGTGACTACGCCTTGGAGTTTTGCTCGAATTTGAAAATTAATGCATTGATATGAATGTTCTTCGGTGCTAAAATGGCGCGTTCTGTCAACCAATCATGGTTTCTGTAATTCTGAAGAATATTTTGAAAAACACATTCAATCAATTCATCTATCGATTTCGTAATTGTACAAAAATTGTTCGGTACAGTGATCAATCCGTTGGTTCTGTCGATTTGTATTTTGCCATCACCAATTTGTAACAATTGTTCTGAAAACTCATGGGCAGCTGGATCATTTTGTAGGTGAATACGCATATTAATGTTCAGTGTCAATTTTTGTACATATCTCCAGAACTGATGACTTCAAACAGGCATTTATTTCATCAGCAGGAGTTGACCGAGGAATGACAGGCAATGTTTGTCGAAAATCCCCTGGCTGTAATATCAAAGCATCACCAAAAAGCTGTTGGTTACCACGTAAATCTTGCATTGTTCGATTAAATGCTTCTAGTAATTTTTTATTCGCCATTGTACACTCATCCCATAAAATAATTGACGTTAATCGCAGAACTTTTGCCATAGCAGAATTTCTTGAAATATTGCAAGTTGGAGTTTCAATCACCAGTATATTCAATGGCAATTTTAATGCAGAGTGTGCTGTCCGACCACCTTCTAATAATGTAGCAGCAATTCCCGAAGATGCAAGTGCCAATGTAATTTTCAGTTCCGATCGAATAGTGGCTAAAATCAGTGATATAACGAACGTTTTGCCTGTACCACCAGGCGCATCCAAGAAATATAACCCACCTGCATTATTGGAAATGGCTTGCATGATTGTGTCATAGACATGTTTTTGCTGAATATTCATTTTGGTTATATTCGATTGTACAAATAAACGCAAATCATTAGAATTGAATTCCTGCTCACGTTGCAATTCACGATCAAACAGATCATGCATGTCACGATTTGGTATGGTCATACCCAATTGTACTAATGTTTTATTTGCAATCCGTAGACACATATCTTCAATTATTATCAAAGCTTCGTTGTACATTTCCAAAGTTATCAACAAATCAGGATTTCTTGCATGATGACGCATACGAATTAAAATATCTTCTGCAATATTATGTTTATATTTGTTCCATAATTCAAGTGGATTTGATGGCATACATGTTGATAATATAACGGCAAACAGCATTCGTATTTGTTGAGGATGAGCCCAAATAGATGCATCATGAATTGTTGAATCGCAATGAGCGTCATCCTTCAACAAATGCAAAAGTTGGCATGCTTCACGGTATGTTTCACACAAATGACCGTTGACTGTTCTCAATTCTTGAAATGATTTTGGGCCATTCACGTTAACTAATAACAATCTCAAATAAAAACACTCAACGTTGTTTGGATGTACTGTATATATTCTGCCAATTGCATCTGTTTGGAAAATGCCAGGATGCGCATGAACTGCTGTTCCTTGTTTACGTCTTTGAAATTTTTTCGGAGACACATTCCATGTGTAATACTGAGGCACTTCAGAATATAACAAAGTTATCGCAAATGTATCAGTTTCGCATAATTTAAAAAAAGCTGTTAACGTAGTTGCTGGTGGTTGCGCTGCTCTTTCCAATAAATTTGCTACATTAAAATAAACACGTTGGCCATTCTCAAGAAGTGAACAACCGCAGGATGTCTTTCGTGCATTGGAAACGACATAATCCTCCAGACAGCTTCATTGCTACTAATATAGCGACTCATTTGATACTGAGTAATTTCATCATTTCTATTCTCATCAGCAACACCGAAATGGGAAGAATAAAAATTCATGGCCCTAACTTTTTTTGTACATGTAGATAGATAGATGTTAAAATAAGTGGAAAATGTGACTTAAGAAATTTCTACAAATGATGAAATGTCAACACACTGAAAATATTATTTACCTGTTCGTGGATCAATCATTGGTATATTTATATTATAGCCATCGTCACCTTTCCAATGCAATATTGGGTATTGTAATGCGTCGTAACTACGATGAAGTTCCGAAACACGTTGCAATTGGTTATTTCTACGATGAAGTATAATATCACGCGATTGAAACTGATCACCACGAATTACAATTACAACCTCATCAATTGTCGGTGCATTGAATCGCCTTTCATGCTCTCCAAAAGGTGTTCTATCAGCCCTTATTACGATTTCGTGATGATCAGAGGGCATACGATCGAGAGCAATTTTGAACAATTGAACTAATGTTTTATGCTGATGGAAAAACCTTTGTAGCACACAAATAATTTCTCATCTTGTATTCAAAGCAATTGCAGAACGTTGACCAATTCACGATTTTCATCACCAATAAAATAAATTTGCAAAAATTGATAATCAGCGTCGGGGTTTGGCAATAACGAACCAGCTTGATGATAAATTTGGCCCTGAATCTGCAACATGTATGCAATTTTAGGTATATGTTGCATAATAATTTTTAAAACTATAGAATACTTTTATGATTCAGATTGATTGGGACAATCCTGTTTAAGTATTTACCTTAAACGTCGGCATAAAATTATCTCTAATAATGTTAGTAGCAGAAAAAGAAGTCATTTGAAATACCGAATTGTATTGTTGAATATGACTCAAAAAGTGCTTCGAATTTTCAGAAGTCCCAAAAATTAATGAAGACAATGGTTCGGGTGGAGTTTCTAATGGTGGCAATCTCACTTTGCCATTAGCACAACACATGCCGGGCGTTTCACCTGGAAATTTAGCCGCATCACAATGTGGACATATTGCGTTCATTATTCCAATATATCCGTACATACTTTAATTAATCTGACTGTTGTAATTAAAAGCAGCACGCATAATTTCAGGTACAACAGATCTATTTCGTGCATTACGTTCACGCCGCGATGCATTAGCTTGTGCTCGTTCATCTGGAGTCTGTGATCGCCTTTGTAATGCTGTAGCATTTGCATGACGCGTCCGCCGATCTATATTTCCTCGTGTGGGTCGTGGCATTTTTCTTTCAATTAAAAAATAATAAATTAAATTTAAAAAAAGCCTACTTTAATAGTGGTACACCATATGTTTTTTCAAATCAGGAAACACATACATTCGTGTAATTCACTTCATCAGTTCAAAACTTACCGTGTTTTGCTCGGAAATTCGCTTTGCGCTATATTTATTTTTTTCACAAATTCACACAAACTTCAATAATTATTAAAAAAAAATATATAATAACTAATAATTTTGCACCGCGGTAATTTCGGGCACTACTGAACGTGTGGGGCCAAAGAAAACGCTCCAGCGATGTTAACACTCCAATGTCATATATTCTCCTAATTTGAATTTTCTTAATGCTAAGAGCCAAAGCTCTACATAGTATATACCTACAAAAAACAAAATATTCATGTATTTCTCTATGCAAAATAAATGCACCGTAATATAGTTCGATGCCTTTTCAAACCCTACTTTGTTTGTCGATCTGCCTGCTACATACATACCTACATGTTGCTATATGTAAATATAATGCAAGAAAGTTTGTAGGTGGGAATAATAAGTATGCTAGTAAAGACGAAAGTTCATAAATTTTAAGAGCGAAATAGCGTAGCTAAGTAGGTAACAAATCGTTTAGTAAATGATTAAACTATTATTGATGTATGTATGTTAATATGAAAACGTATAATCCGCTGGCTAAGTGGGATGAATCTGACCAAACAAATGGGTTTTTGGTGTGTTTTTAAAAATAATTTCACCATACATTGAGCGCTTTTCAACTTTCCAAGTAGGTACGAGTTAAATAAAAAAAAATGTAACATATGTGTGGTGAAATTTTTGAAACATTTTGGCCGATATCTCGAGACTCTAGTCACGGAGCGGCATCAAAAATACTCTATACTATAGAAATCATCAACAGTACAAACAGTACTATGCGAAAGTACTTTAGTCACCCAGGGTATTCGCTCGACCAGGGTTATTTTTTATAAAGCACGAAAACGCCATTTTTATATATCGCATATTATATACATATACAATATACGGTAAGTACTTTATCAAAAACCCCGGGTAATTCGCTCGACCAGGGTTATTTTTTTAAAGCGACCAGGCCATAAAAATATAACCACTTTATAACGAAACTCAATATATTTTTTTTATTTTAACGCAGAAAGGAGTACTATGCGAAAGTACTTTAGTCACCCCGGGTATTCGCTCGACCAGGGTTATTTTTTTAAAGCGTGGCCGAAGGCCGCCAACGCAGAAAGGAGTACTACGCGAAAGTACTTCAGTCACATAAATCACATATTACACATATATGTACATATGTAGAAAGAATTTTTTATAGTTAATATAGAAAAAAGAATTACGCGAAAAAGCAAACAAAGAAAAATTGTTAAAAATCCTACATATTTGCTATTTAAGATGTGGCAAGGCTTGTTTTCCTCATAATTGTAAACAATCTAACCTTGTCAACGATGAGTGAACTAAGTGATTTTTAAATTAATAAATTTAGGTAAAATATACCAAAATAAAAGTGAAATGTGAACTTATTTCAATGTTTAGAGTGTATATTTAAATATATACACTGTTATGTTTCTGCCTTGAGGAAATTAAATAGTTAAGAGAATATTCATACTACTGAATTCAATTAAGTGAAAAATACACACCGAAGTTACTCTCCGCTATTGAAAAACAATTACACCGTTTAAAATAAAGAATAATAATATACGGTACCTAGTTGTACAAAATTCGAATAATATTATATTAATTAAAGAAAGGTACTATCTGAAACAGAGTATAAATTTTAAAGAGTTTCCAGAAACTCAACAAGTATAGAAAACGTCTAAAATAAAATATTATACGTTCTTTGCAAAATATTCTAGTAGATAATTCAAGTGGAGCTCTTCTTAACAGCAAGGCACAATGTACAATTTACTATTAACACAATTCTTTGAACTGATTCCGGATAATGTATTAAAAACTCTTTACGGAGCTTTGTATAACATACAATAACAGTAGAAAAGGTAGTCACTCAGCCATTACTTGAACTCTGCCAATAGCGCAAGTGTCGCACTCAACATTCCAGCTCCACATAGCCACAGCATTCCACTTCTTCAACGTAAACATTTTATCCGGTTTACCTCCGTCATTATCGTTGAATTGTTTGTCCATGGAACTTTCAATATCCTCACCATCAGCCATTGCTTACAAAACTTCCTTGAACCGCCAGTAATAAAGTTTATTGCAATGTTAAAAATCCAATTCCGAGAAGAGGGTGATGCTGACACAATAGAAAACAAAACACAGGGTTCACTAGCGTTAAATATTTCGTTGAAATGGTGTGCGTCAAAGATATATTCGCAAAATTTTTGTCACATTACCCAGCAATAGCAGCTATACAAACTCCAAAATATTGAAAGAACTAATGTGGAAAACTTACGCATACACACCGTGCCACCGATAACACGTTTACGTAAGAAATTGTTGTTAAAATTGTCAATTGGATCTTAAGAAACTCATAGAAACTTTATTAGAATCGCCGTTAGCGCTGTTGTGTAATTACAGGTGATTCAATGTTCATATGAAGTTTGATCTCCATATGTCAATTAGTATGTGTTTGGCAGCTGTTTGTTGACGACGTGAAGTTAAAATTGAACAACGGTTTGCTTGAAAAACATTCAATGAAGGTCGTGACGTCATCGAAGATTTGCTTCATACCAGTGGTTCATCCACTTCTGCTATAGTCGATAACATCGAAAAAATGTAAGAAATAGTGCTTAAAAGTCGTTGTGTTGGCACCAGAGGCTTTCAACATCTCTTATAGATCGACTCCAAAAATTTTGGTTAATGTTTTGGGTATGGTGTGCATTCAATGACAGACTGGTACGAAAATACCTGAATCTTTTGCGAAAACCACGTGGAGAAGAGGCTGAAGACCTTACATTATTCAAACACATCGTTGCTGGTGTCGAGTCTAGTGAGTAGAGGGAATGACGCGGCAAAAATTAGCGCAAGCCGAAAAAAAACAAAATTCGTTGAAGGCCATCTCAACCAGGACATTAAACAAGTGTATGGAAAATAATAGCAGTGTTACTCGCTCGAGAGTCTATATTGAAGGCGACAATAAAGATTTGTACCTAAATACGGTTTTTTTGTCAGTCCAGGTGAACTTTAATCAAATGGTATTATTAATATATGATTGATTTTTTTAGATTGTTTTGATTTTTTCACCGATAATGATTAATTTTTCGTAATTCTATAATTACATTTTAGAAAACTAATGTCTAAAAGAATATCATATTTATATTTTAGTTTTTTGTTTGCTCAAAATAAAACTCGCTATATATGTAATTAGCTGACCCGGCGAACTTTGTACCGCCTAACTGTCAATGAATGTGGTGTTACAGATAAGCTCAACTTTATGATTTTTTGAAAGCATTATTGAATACATATAATGTTTATAGCGGCCCGGTACGTGTTTCGCTACGTATGAAGTGAAATATTAAATCAAACTCATTTATAAAAAAAATATATATTTAATTATTTGCTAGCTATTCTTGAGTTATAAAGTCACAACGAAAAATGGCATTCATTTTTATATATATAAATGCACTGCCGTTATGGCTTTATGTCAACTTCAATAAGATTAATCCAAAACATTTGGATAAACAATAATTTTTGTTTTTCCATTTTGAGCATGAATAAACAAACGACTGGGGGTACCGACTCTGGAACAGACAACATAAAGTTGGCCATGTGAAAAACATGATTCCTCCAAATTCACGCCACAAACGTTAAGTGTTTGCCCTTGAGCTTTGTTGATGGACATCGCAAATGATAAACGCACAGGATATTGTAATCGTTTGAATTCAAATGGCATATCAGTTGGAATCATAGGGATACGCGGTATTAAACAAACTTCTTCTTTTGATTTACCAGTTAAGATCGTAGCTTCAATCAAATTTGGCAATAAATTTTTCACTGCCAATCTGGTGCCATTACACAGTTTTGGTGGATTAATATTTCGCAATAATATAATCAAAGAACCCACTTTCAGATTCAAGCAATGCGGTGGCATACCAGCCGGTTCTAATGAATTCAAAAATTCAGTTGGATAATTCATTGCCTCATCTTGATTCATAGCACTGTCAATTGATTTATATGTCGTGACTACGCCTGGGAGTTTTGCTTGAATTTGAAAATTAATGCATTGATATGAATGTTCTTCGGTGCTAAAATGGCGCGTTCTGTCAACCAATCATGGTTTCTGTAATTCTGAAGAATATTTGGAAAAACACATTCAATCAATTCATCTATCGATTTCGTAATTGTACAAAAATTGTTCGGTACAGTGATCAATCCGTTGGTTCTGTCGATTTGTATTTTGCCATCACCAATTTGTAACAATTGTTCTGAAAACTCATGGGCAGCTGGATCATTTTGTAGGTGAATACGCATATTAATGTTCAGTGTCAATTTTTGTACATATCTCCAGAACTGATGACTTCAAACAGGCATTTATTTCATCAGCAGGAGTTGACCGAGGAATGACAGGCAATGTTTGTCGAAAATCCCCTGGCTGTAATATCAAAGCATCACCAAAAAGCTGTTGGTTACCACGTAAATCTTGCATTGTTCGATTAAATGCTTCTAGTAATTTTTATTCGCCATTGTACACTCATCCCATAAAATAATTGACGTTAATCGCAGAACTTTTGCCATAGCAGAATTTCTTGAAATATTGCAAGTTGGAGTTTCAATCACCTGTATATTCAATGGCAATTTTAATGCAGAGTGTGCTGTCCGACCACCTTCTAATAATGTAGCAGCAATTCCCGAAGATGCAAGTGCCAATGCAATTTTCAGTTCCGATCGAATAGTGGCTAAAATCAGTGATATAACGAACGTTTTGCCTGTACCACCAGGTGCCTCCAAGAAATATAACCCACCTGCATTATTGGAAATGGCTTGCATGATTGTGTCATAGACATATTTTTGCTGAATATTCATTTAGATTATATTCGATTGTACAAATAAACGCAAATCACGATCAAACAGATCATGCATGTCACGATTTGGTGCGGTCATACCCAATTGTACTAATGTTTCATTTGCAATCCGTAGACACATATCTTCAATTATTATCAAAGCTTCGTTGTATATTTTCAAAGTTATCAACAAATCAGGATTTCTTGCATGATGACGCATACGAATTAAAATATCTTCTGCAATATTATGTTTATATTTGTTCCATAATTCAAGTGGATTTGATGGCATACATGTTGATAATATAACGGCAAACAGCATTCGTATTTGTTGAGGATGAGCCCAAATAGATGCATCATGAATTGTTGAATCGCAATGAGCGTCATCCTTCAACAAATGCAAAAGTTGGCATGCTTCACGGTATGTTTCACACAAATGACCGTTGACTGTTCTCAATTCTTGAAATGATTTTGGGCCATTCACGTTAACTAATAACAATCTCAAATAAAAACACTCAACATTGTTTGGATGTACTGTATATATTCTGCCAATTGCATCTGTTTGGAAAATGCCAGGATGCGCATGAACTGCTGTTCCTTGTTTACGTCTTTGAAATTTTTTCGGAGACACATTCCATGTGTAATACTGAGGCACTTCAGAATATAACAAAGTTATCGCAAATGTATCAGTTTCGCATAATTTAAAAAAAGCTGTTAACGTAGTTGCTGGTGGTTGCGCTGCTATTTCCAATAAATTTGCTACATTAAAATAAACACGTTGGTCATTCTCAAGATGTACAGCCACGTGAACAACCGCAGGATATCTTTCGTGCATTGGAAACGACATAATCCTCCAGACAGCTTCATTGCTACTAATATAGCGACTCATTTGATACTGAGTAATTTCATCATATCTATTCTCATCAGCAACACCGAAAATAGCCATATCGCTCCCTTTATTTACATATTTGCAAATATATTTAATGGATTTGACAGAATTACAATATTCCACATTTATATGAGCGTTGAATATTTTCGATAATAATGGACAATACGGAACCACCCAACGATTATCAACTTCAACTTCCTGGTTATGTATTCTAATGGTTGCCGTTTTGCCATTATCATTAGGTGATCTACGTCGATACAACGGATATCCGTCATTGCCCGTTATTGTGTCTGAAGTAAATTGCCTTGGGTATCGTTTCGAACACTTTTCATCAATCATACATGGTGAATTCATATTTAGTTCACCGCACGGTCCATGTATCACGTTTTTAACGACAACTTGAAATAACTCAGGATCAGCAGTGTGTTTAGGAATTTCAGCTGATATAAGATTATCGATTTGATCCGGAGTTACTTTATGTACCAGCCAAATTAGTATATGTGCGTGCACCAATCCCCTTTTCAGCCATTCAATGGAGTACATATGGCAACGCACCTCCCCAAATACATATAATTTCTCAATTAAATCCATAATTGCTTTACATTTTTGCCGAAAAACACGCGCAGTAATGTCATGACGATCGGTTGTCGACTGTCCTGCAAATAAATTGTTTTTGATGTCATCCCACTGCGGATTACATGTAAATTTAATGAACAGATCCGGTCGACCGTATTTTCTTACATAACACATTGCGTCTTGTGCATATTCGTTCATATTCCGTGGGCTACCAATATACGAAGATGGCAATATAGTTAAACGTCCGATGTCATTAATATTAGCATCATTCGCTATCGCATCTTGCAAATGAATATATTGTTCAGACCTTAATTTTGCTTGGTTGAAACGAATAAAATTAAGACGTTCTGTTTCTATTTTGACGTACATATCAACGATGTACTGATGATATAGTTTACGACATCTCAAGATATAGTTTTGTTCTTGTGGACGAACCATCAATCGATAAGAATAAAAATTCATTGCACTAACTTTTTTTGTACATGTAGATAGATAGATGTTAAAATAAGTGGAAAATGTGACTTAAGAAATTTCTACAAATGATGAAATGTCAACACACTGAAAATATTATTTACCTGTTCGTGGATCAATCATTGGTATATTTATATTATAGCCATCGTCACCTTTCCAATGCAATATTGGGTATTGTAATGCGTCGTAACTACGATGAAGTTCCGAAACACGTTGCAATTGGTTATTTCTACGATGAAGTATAATATCACGCAATTGAAACTGATCACCACGAATTACAATTACAACCTCATCAATTGTCGGTGCATTGAATCGCCTTTCATGTTCTCCAAAAGGTGTTCTATCAGCCCTTATTACGATTTCGAGAGCAATTTTGAACAATTGAACTAATGTTTTATGCTGATGGAAAAACCTTTGTACCTCACAAATAATTTCTCGTCTTGTATTCAAAGCAATTGCACAACGTTGATCCAATTCACGATTTTCATCACCAATAAAATAAATTTGCAAAAATTGATAATCAGCGTCGGGGTATGACAATAACGAACCAGCTTGATGATAAATTTGGCCCTGAATCTGCAACATGTATGCAATTATAGGTATATGTTGCATAATAATTTTTAAAACTATAGAATACTTTTATGATTCAGATTGATTGGGACAATCCTGTTTAAGTATTTACCTTAAACGTCGGCATAAAATTATCTCTAATAATGTTAGTAGCACCAAAAGAAGTCATTTGAAATACCGAATTGTATTGTTGAATATGACTCAAAAAGAGCTTCGAATTTTCAGAAGTCCCAAAAATTAATGAAGACAATGGTTCGGGTGGAGTTTCTAATGGTGGTAATCTCACTTTGCCATTAGCACAACACATGCCGGGCGTTTCACCTGGAAATTTAGCCGCATCACAATGTGGACATATTGCTCCATTATTCCAATATATCCGTACATACTGTAATTAATCTGACTGTTATAATTAAAAGCAGCACGCATAATTTCAGGTACAACAGATCTATTTCCTGCATTACGTTCACGCTGCGATGCATTAGCTTGTGCTCGTTCATCTGGAGTCTGTGATCGCCTTTGTAATGCTGTAGCATTTGCATGACGCGTCCGCCGATCTATATTTCCTCGTGTGGGTCGTGGCATTTTTCTTTCAATTAAAAAAGAATAAATTAAATTTAAAAAAAAGCCTACTTTAATAGTGGTACACCATATGTTTTTTCAAATCAGGAAACACATACATTCGTGTAACTCACTTCAACAGTTCAAAACTTACCGTGTTTTGCTCGGAAATTCGCTTTGCGCTATATTTATTTTTTCACAAATTCACACAAACTTCAATAATTATTAAAAAAAAAATATAATAACTAATGTCATATATTCTCCTAATTTGAATTTTCTTAATGCTAAGGGTCAAAGCTATATATACCTACAAAAAACAAAATATTCATGTATTTCTCTATGCAAAATAAATGCACCGTAATATAGTTCGATGTCTTTTCAAAGCCTACTTTGTTTGTCGATCTGCCTGCTACATACATACCTACATGTTGATATAAATATAATGCAAGAAAGTTTGTAGGTGGGAATAATAAGTATGCTAGTTAAGACGAAAGTTCATAAATTTTGAGAGCGAAAGAGCGTAGCTAAGTAGGTAACAAATCGTTTAGTAAATGATTAAACTATTATTGATGTATGTATGTTAATATGAAAACGTATAATCCGCTGGCTAAGTGGGATGAATCTGACCAAACAAATGGGTTTTTGGTGTGTTTTTAAAAATAATTTCACCATACATTGAGCGCTTTTCAGCTTTCCAAGTAGGTACGAGTTAAATAAAAAAAAATGTAACATATGTATGTGTGGTGAAATTTTTGAAACATTTTGGCCGATATCTCGAGACTCTAGTCACGGAGCGGCATCAAAAATACTCTATACTATAGAAATCATCAACAGCTTCCATTTGCTACCCATATTGTACAAACACATCCTAGGGTTACCCGGGTCCACGTTTTGGCCTATTTCTCGAGACTCTGATATCCGATTCTTAAAATTTCAAAACATAAACCATCTACTGAATAATCCAAACAAAGCCTAAAAATTGGGTTTGGATAGGTGAGCCCGTTCTTGAGTTATAAAGTCACAACGAAAAATGGCATTCATTTTTATATATAGAGATTACATATATTTTTGAAGTTTTTTTTTAACACTTGTTGCATATTCTTTTAGAACAAATGTAAAGCATGACACAATTCCGATTTCTTTGGCGCCGCGATTGGAAGGCACCTTTGGAAAGAGGAAGTCCTCCTGATTAAAAAATATATAGGGTTATAGGTACCGCAAACGCTTAGTTTACGAGATATTCGACCTTAAATTTCAAAAATTCCCAAAATTCGAACATTTCAACAAGCTATTTTACCACATTAAACACACTTTACTCACATTTTTCATTTCAAATTAATTAAATTAAACTATAAACTTTTAAATAAATCCATGTTTTACACCTTTAACAGTCTTTTTACCGAAGAAATCTTTATTTTAAAAATTACATCTTACACTCGTAGTGAACATCATGTGTGTGCTAAAAATTACGACGAAATGGAGCGCTGCCATGTGATAAGGAAATTCGCTGAAATGCCTTTTTTCCCAAAAATTCCTCGATTCATTCATGTGGATATGCTCTTTATTTAATTTAATAAACAAATAAGCAATATTATATAGTAATATTATATAATAATATTATATACATCTATACTAATATTATAAAGAGGAAATGTTTGTTTTTTTGTTTGTTTGTTTCGAATAGGCTCCGAAACTACTGAACCGATTTGAAAAATTATTTCACCGTTGGAAAGCTATACTATCCCTGAGTGACATAGGCTATATTTAGTTAAAAAAAAAAATAGGGTTCCTTACCAAAACTCCGATAATATAAAAAAAATACCAAAAAACTTTCTGTCATCGCGAATGCTGCGAAAACGATTGAAGATATAACAAAGTGATATATTACAATTTTGTAGAACTTATCATTATCTACAAAAAACGTCGCGACATCATACCTCTAACTATTATAGTTTTGTCACAATAAGCGATTTTATATAAAAAAATTAATTAAAATACCACTACTTGAAAAGGCTCTTTATTTATACCTTAGTATTGATCCTTATCGAAATAAATGATTTATTATTTAAGATCGCTTCAAAACCTTTATATAACTTTTTGAATTATTAGATTCTGACATTCCATTCAAAAGATATCACGAGTTAAAAATTTTTAAAAGTCGCTCGGCGGCGAACTATGCGTTGTAGAGTTGTAGGCGTCAGGGTTAAGACAAAGAATGTACATATAATAATAAGAAGGAGCAAATGTTAGCTGTGCTAAAATGTTATTTGACGTTAGGGAACATCGAAAAAATTTCGAAGAGTAATCGAAAAAATTTCGAACAGTATGAAGGAACACACCATTCAAAAGGGGAAGCAAGCCAATGTTTACCACTCTATAAGGGAACTTGCCAATTGCGTGCACCACGATATAAAGGAACATGAGAACAGAAAATGTATCAGAGAAACTACACCACACTATAAGGGTACTACTCTATAGAAATTGTCCACGCAGATGTTCTTTGATATGCGCATAAGGGAAAATTTGAATAATGTGTATTACAAAAAAATAATTATAAGGCAAATAATCAAATAAATAGTAATTAAAATGGAAATAAAATAAAATGAAATAAAAAAACAAAAAAGTCAAAAAATATATACATATTTTAGAAGTTCATGTAGGCTTTGAACCCGAACAAAATATTTGGAGTTGCAAAATGTTGATCAGCTAAGCACACAGCACCAAAGCCAACTTTGGAAGTGGAGAATTTATTGTGGTATACGTACAACAAAAGCGATATATACTCCTCTACCCAAATTTTCCACCACTTTATGAAGGAACACGACAAACTACACCACATTAATAAAGAACATGAAAAATGTCAATGTCAATATGTATGCAAAAATTCAATGTCCTGGATTGGGTGAAATTGCGCCAAAATAAGAATAGGAGAAATGAGAATACTGATTTCAATGAGAATGTTGACTTTATGCATATGCCAAAATCCAATGAAAGAGAGTATGCTTTGGATTGGTTAATTTTTAACGGCTAAAACTGTTGTAATAATTGGAAATGGTTAAAAAGCAATAAATTGGTGTGAAATTGCGCCAAAATAAGAATAGGAGAGAGAAATGAGAATATTGATTTCAATGAGAATGTTGATCTCAATGTTGCAATAATGTGCATATGTATTATATGTATCTTCTTCTTCTTAATTGGCGTAGAAACCGCTTAAGCGATTATAGCCGAGTTAACAACAGCGCGCCAGTCGCTTCTTCTTCTCGCTACGTGGCGCCAATTGGATATTCCAAGCGAAGCCAGGTCCTTCTCCACTTGGTCCTTCCAACGGAGTGGAGGTCTTCCTCTTCCTCTGCTTCCCCCGGCGGGTACTGCGTCGAATATTTTCAGAGCTGGAGTGTTTTCGTCCATCCGGACAACATGACCTAGCCAGCGTAGCCGCTGTCTTTTAATTCGCTGAACTATGTCGATGTCGTCGTATATCTCGTACAGCTCATCGTTCCATCGAATGCGGTATTCGCCGTGGCTAACGCGCAAAGGACCATAAATCTTTCGCAGAACTTTTCTCTCGAAAACTCGCAACGTCGACTCATCCGTTGTTGACATCGTCCAAGACTCTGCACCATACAGCAGGACGGGAATTATGAGTGACTTATAGAGTTTGGTTTTTGTTTGTCGAGAGAGGACTTTGCTTCTCAATTGCCTACTCAGTCCGAAGTAGCACCTGTTGGCAAGAGTTATCCTGCGTTGGATTTCTAGGCTGACATTGTTGGTGGTGTTTACGCTGGTTCCAAGATAGACGAAATTATCTACGACTTCAAAGTTATGACTGTCAACAGTGACGTGAGTGCCAAGTCGCGAATGCGACGACTGTTTGTTTGATGACAGGAGATACTTCGTCTTGCCCTCGTTCACTACCAGACCCATTTTCTGTGCTTCCTTGTCCAGCCTGGAGAAAGCAGAACTAACGGCGCGGGTGTTGAGGCCGATGATATCAATATCATCGGCATACGCCAACAGCTGTACACTCTTATAGAAGATGGTACCTTCTCTATTTAGTTCTGCGGCTCGAACTATTTTCTCCAAAAGCAGGTTGAAAAAGTCGCACGATAGGGAATCGCCTTGTCTGAAACCTCGTTTGGTATCGAACGGCTCGGAGAGGTCCTTCCCGATCCTGACGGAGCTTTTGGTGTTACTCAACGTCAGTTTACACAGCCGTATTAGTTTTGCGGGGATACCAAATTCAGACATCGCGGCATAAAGGCAGCTCCTTTTCGTGCTGTCGAAAGCAGCTTTGAAATCGACGAAGAGGTGGTGTGTGTCGATTCTCTTTTCACGGGTCTTTTCCAAGATTTGGCGCATGGTGAATATCTGGTCGGTTGTTGATTTGCCAGGTCTGAAGCCACACTGATAAGGTCCAATCAGTTTGTTGACGGTGGGCTTTAATCTTTCACACAATACGCTCGATAGAACCTTATATGCGATGTTGAGGAGGCTAATCCCACGGTAGTTGGCGCAGATTGTGGGGTCTCCTTTTTTATGGATTGGGCATAGCACACTTAAATTCCAATCGTTGGGCATGCTTTCGTCCGACCATATTTTACAAAGAAGCTGATGCATGCACCTTATCAGTTCTTCGCCGCCGTGTTTGAATAGCTCGGCCGGCAATCCGTCGGCCCCTGCCGCTTTGTTGTTCTTCAGGCGGGCAATTGCTATTCGAACTTCTTCATGGTCGGGTAATGGAACGTCTGCTCCATCGTCATCGATTGGGGAATCGGGTTCTCCTTCTCCTGGTGTTGTGCGTTCACTGCCATTCAGCAGGCTGGAGAAGTGTTCCCTCCATAATTTAAGTATGCTCTGGGCAAATGACTAGATCACCTTTGGGGTTCTACAGGAATACGCTCCGGTCTTGAAACCTTCCGTAAGCCGCCGCATTTTTTCGTAGAATTTTCGAGCATTACCCCTGTCGGCCAGCTTATCAAGCTCTTCGTACTCACGCATTTCAGCCTCTTTCTTCTTCTGTCTACAAATGCGTCTCGCTTCCTCTTCAACTCTCGGTATCTATCCCATCCCGCACGTGTAGTGGTCGATCGTAACGTTGCGAGGTAGGCAGCCTGTTTTCTCTCCGCTGCGACACGGCACTCCTCGTCGTACCAGCTGTTCTTTTGCACTTTCCGAAAACCAATGGTTTCGGTTGCAGCTGTACGTAAGGAGTTTGAAATGCCGTCCCACAGTTCCCTTATACCGAGTTGTTGACGAGTGCTCTCAGAGAGCAGGAGTGCAAGCCGAGTAGAAAATCGTTCGGCTGTCTGTTGTGATTGCAGCTTCTCGACGTCGAACCTTCCTTGTGTTTGGTGGCGCGCGTTTTTTGCTGCACAGAGGCGGGTGCGAATCTTAGCTGCAACAAGATAGTGGTCCGAGTCGATGTTAGGACCTCGGAGCGCACACATCTAAAACACTGGAGACGTGTCTTCCGTCTATCACAACATGATCGATCTGGTTGGTAGTTTTTCGATCCGGAGACAGCCAGGTAGCTTGATGAATCTTCTTATGCTGGAATCTAGTACTACAGATAACCATATTTCGGGCCCCGGCGAAGTCAATCAGCCTCAACCCATTTGGGGATGTTTCGTCGTGGAGGCTGAATTTACCGACCGTAGTGCCAAATATACCTTCTTTGCCCACCCTGGCGTTAAAGTCGCCAAGCACGATTTTGACATCGTGGCGGGGGCAGCTCTCATAAGCGCGCTCCAAGCGCTCATAGAAGGCATCTTTGGTCACATCGTCCTTCTCTTCCGTCGGGGCGTGGGCGCAAATCAGCGATATGTTGAAGAACCTCGCTTTGATGCGGATTGTGGCTAGACGTTCATTCACCGCAGTGAATGATAGTACTCGGCGACGGAGTCTCTCTCCCACCACGAATCCTACACCAAACTTGCGCTCCTTTATATGGCCACTGTAGTAAATGTCACAAGGACCTACTCGTCTCTGTCCTTGTCCCGTCCATCGCATTTCTTGGACGGCGGTGATGTCAGCCTTTGTCTTTACGAGGACATCAACCAGCTGGGCAGCGGCACCTTCCCAATTAAGGGACCGGACATTCCAGGTGCATGCCCTCAATTCGTAGTCCTTATTTCGTTTGCCATGGTCGTCATCAAAAGGGGGGTCTCTCATCCGAGGCTGGTTGTAGCTCTTCACTGGGGGTGTTTTTTACGTGGCGGGTCCCAAACCCAGCGCACAACCCTTGTAGGGAATGTTTCGCCTTCTCACTTTAGCTCGCCTTCGAACGGATGTTCTTAGGCTACCCAGAGGATACTTGGTCAAAGACCGGAAGTAGTGAGCTGCTTGAGCCATGTGTAAAAGAATCGTTTCTGGCCACTCCCAAGTGAATGGCGATCAGAGAACTTTCCTCACTTGCGTGAACTTCTACACATGACTCCATCCTCCATTGTATTATATGTATATGCAGTGTTATTATACATTCTTTGGTTAAGATCACTCGCGCGGTCGGCTCCCTACTGAATGGTCGTGTGCGGAATTAAAAAAAATTGTCGCTTGATAATACTTCGTTTAGTAGGTAACTAAACCCATTCAAAAAGTTCTTTTCAGATCTAGACCCATATATATAGCACAGATATTGTATATTTAGTTATCCTAAGAAATTAATATGATTTAATTTTAATAAATAGGTTGTAGTTTTGTATGTTGTTATAGTAGGTAGTCGTAAGAACCTCAAAGATTAGTTTAAAGGCGTTTTTTTCTTTTATCATTTAAAAAAAATGCCCAAAAGATCAAGATCTCAACTTTCTAGAAGTAATTCCCATGCCAGGGCCACAAAAATATGTCGAAATAAAGAATCTTCATCTGAAACTGAAAATCGTCTTTAAGTCAGAGAGAATATGTGGCGCAATCGCGTGCCAGAGAGTCGAGTACCGAGCGTTCGCAACGGCTCGCTGAACAAAACATGAGAACCTCTCAAAGACGCGCGCGGGAGTCCAATCTTGAGCGTTCGCAGCGCCTAGCTGAACAAAATTTAAGAACTTCTCATGTGCACGCGCGAGAGTCAAGTACTGAGCGTTTGCAGCGGCTTGAAAAGCAAAATTTCAGAAGTATACAATCCCGAACTAGGGAATCAAGCTCTTAGCGTTCCCAACGCCTTCAAGACCAGAGAGAACGACAACAGACTTCAAGAGCTAGAGTTCGCAATCGAGTTGTAGCTCACAGTAACAGATCGGCTTTTAAATACGATCCACACATTGATTATGCTCAACAGTCTTCCGTCCAAATCGGCGACATAAATAAGATTTGCCCTAAGTGTTCTGCCAAGAAATGGGTCGATGAAACTAATGGTATGTGTTGTGCTTCTGGAAAAGTTATTATCCCCAATATTCAAGAACCACCACAGCCAATAAAAAATCTTTTGACAAATAATCATTCGCTATCTAGACATTTCCTAACCAAGATCCGTAAGTACAATAGCCTTTTTCAAATGACTTCGTTTGGCGCCAAAAAAATAAGAGAAGGTAATTGCCAACTTTCAAAATAGAGGGCCAGGTATATCATCTTATTAGTAGCCTTTTACCACCATCAGGCCAAAATCCACAATGCTTACAGATATATTTTATTTCAGACGCAGATCAGCTATCGTTGAGGGCAAACATAGCTCCAACGCTAAAAATAGATTTAATTAACGAACTACAGACAGCACTGAAAAGCCACAACGTATATATACGAAGCTTTAAACAAAATATTGAACGCAACTCTTCGGATATTTTAAAGCTAATTATTCTTTCCGACCGCCCACCGCAGACTGCTCACCCGGGTAGATACAATTCTCCAGCTGTAAACGAGGTAGCTGTTCTCTTGGTTGACGAAGAAAAAGGCCCCAGAGACATAGTGCTGCACGGAAGAGACGGCCAACTTAAAAGGGTATCCGAGTTACATCGATGATATGATCCACTACAGTATCCCTTAATGTTCGTTAAAGGAGAAGACGGTTATTATTTAACCATTCCAGAGGAAGGTACAGCGCGTAACAAAACTGTGACGTGCATGCAATTTTATGCATTCAGGTTAATGGTTAGAGCAAACTGTTTTAATCCATTACATTATTACAGGGACTTATTTAGCCAATATATTGTCGATATGATGGCAAAAATGATATCGGAACGATTGAATTACATATGTCGTAACCAACAGAGACTAAGGGCTGAGGAATACATTCATCTCAGAAACGCTTTAAATCAAGACGGAAATGTTGACCCATCAAATATCGGTCAGCGCGTAATCTTACCATCTTCATTTACAGGTTCTCCACGTTACCTGCATGAAAAAACACAAGACGCGATGACGTATGTCCGAAACTACGGGAGACCAGACTTATTTGTCACGTTTACGTGCAATCCTGAATGGCCTGAAATTAAAGCGGAACTACTACTGGTCAGCGATCTTTCGATCGTCATGACATCATTTCAAGGGTGTTTCACTTAAAAATGAAGAAATTCATAAAATTATTCAACAAAGATGAAATATTCGGCAAAGTGAAATGTTACATGGTGAGTGTGGAGTGGCAGAAGCGAGGTTTACCACACTGTCATATGCTGTTTTGGCTAGAGACAAAAATCCAACCAGACGAAATTGATAGGGTCATAGTTGCGGGACTTCCCCACCAACGAAACGATCCAATATTGTACGATAACGTAACTAAAAATATGGTGCACGGACCATGCGGAGAACATTACTTAACAGCACCATGTATGAAAAACGGAATTTGCACAAAAAAATACCCGCGACGTTTGGTCAACGAAACTCAATCCGGAGGTGACGGATATCCAGTATATCGTCGTCGTGATGCCGCAAATGGAGGTCAGAGCGCTTCGCTCAATATCAGAGGCAGTAATTTCACTATAGATAATAGCTGGATTGTCCCTTATTCTCCACTTTTGTGCAGGACGTTCAATGCTCACACAAATGTTGAGTACTGTCACTCAGTTCAAGCCATCAAATACATTTGTAAATACATGAATAAAGGAGCGGATCAAGCCACATTTGGCGTCAGAAACCCAAATGATGAAGTGGAAAACTAAGTGAATGGCCGCTACATAAGTACTTCCGAAGCTACCTGGCGAATATTGGAATTTCCGATCCACGAGCGACATCCTACAGTCTTGCAGTTAGCTGTTCACTTAGAAAATGGCCAAAGGGTGTATTTTACCGCAGAAACGGCAGAACAAGTGGACCAAAATCCACGTAAAACAACTTTGCTGGCTTTTTTTGAGCTATGTAATGAAGATAAATTCGCAAAAACACTTCTATACCATGAAGTCCCGCAATACTATACATGGGCCAATAATAAGTTCACAAGAAGGAAGCCTGGCGAGAACGTAGTTGGCCATCCAGGAATAAAAAAAGATGCAGCTTTATGCAGAGTCTACTGTGTCCATCCTTCTCAATCTGAGTGTTTCTACCTTAGGATGTTGCCCAACCTCATTCCAGTTCTTGAAAACCGTTGACGGAGTTCTCAAAGAAACATATCAAGCTGCTTGCCGTGCTAGAGGTTTGCTAGAAAACGATGACCATTGGGAAAGTACTCTGAGAGAAGCTTTGCTTTCTCAATGTTCACAACAACTGAGAGAATTGTTTGTAGTCATACTTTTATTTTATCAGCCATCGGAACCATTAAAATTATGGGACATTTTCAAAGACAATTTATGTGAAGATATTAGACACAGAATCAGACAGCAAAATCTAAACTTCACCTTACCATACAATGCGGAAATTTACAACCAAGGTCTGATACAAATATAAAATAAACAGATGCAATTAAATGACAAAAGCCTAAGGGACTTTGGATTACCATGTTCAGTTCGTACAGAAAATAATGGAGCAGAGACAATGACTCATCGCTATGATACACATAATTTGACCGCTTTTGTTAATGAAAACCTACCAAAATTAGTCCCAGATCAAAGAGATGCTTTTGAAACGTAATGACGTACATATGTCATTGCATCTTGCGTATATTCATGCATATGACGTGGACTGCGAACGAACGTCGCCGGTAAAGTAGTCAACCGACCAAAATCAGATGCATTTCCTTCGGTGCTAATTGCATCGCGTAAATGAAGGTACTGCTCCGTACGTAGTTTGGTTTGATTTAAAGTGATAAAAAGGAGGCGCTCCGCTTCTATTTTGGCATACATATCGACGCAAAATTGCTGAAATAATCGGCGAAATCGAAGCAAGTTGTCAACATTTTGGCGAATCATCAAACGATACGCGAAAAAACTCATTCCGCTGACCTTTCTGGTAGTTTCCTTACCTAAAATGATATCAGTGACATTAGTGTCATATTGAAATGAAAATTATTATGATATCTATTCTTACCGGTCGATGGATTTATCATATTGATGTTGATATAATATCCATCGTCTCCTTGCCAAAACATCAGTGGGTATTGCAATGCTTCGTATGAACGATGAGTTTCGGATATTCGTTGCAATTGTCAACAGTCCCGACGTGTGAGCACAATATCGCGCAATTCCCGGCTTTCGCCAACAATCACAACTGCAACCTCATCTATTGTTGGAGCGTTAAATTGGCGTTCGTGCGTTCCAGCAGGTCGTTTATCCGCTCTGATCACGACTTTATAGTCATCATTTGGCATGCGATCCAACGCAGTTTTGAATAACCGAACCAATGCATGATGTTCATGAAGCAGCTGCTGCAAATCGCGAAGAATTCCTCTTCTGATTTCCGTATTGATTGTTTGGCGCTGATCAAGTTGATGTTCCACGTTGCACATGAAGTAAATTTGAAGGAATTTATGTTGTGCGTCTTCAAGTGGTAGCAATGATCCAATTCGATGGTGAATTTGTCCTTCGATCTGCAAAGTCAATTACGAAATTAGATTCAAGAGTTTTTGTGCATCAAAAGAAAATGATCGGATCTTCCGTAATACTGTCATCTGCTTCAAAGCGCACAAATACTACAAACTGTGCACAGTCGGAAACATCTGTAGATTCATCAAACTGCAAAGCAAAATGTTGGCTATTCTTTAGTTTTTCGACTACTTGTTCTTGAATATCCTTGGCCATATCGTTTATTCTGCGTGAAATATCATTGTCAGAAAGCGGTATTTTTCTTAATTTGTTTGCCTCCTGCTTACTGACCATAATTTCAACCATATTGAGTGCCGCTGGCAAAATAAGATTTTCGGCAATTGTACATATGTATGTGGTTTCCCTGCTTTAGTAACTCGATATGCGACTTTGTAGCTAGCTAATAATGTTGACTCGTTGACACTGGATGCCTGAAAATAAACCAAACAATATACAAGTGAACAGACAATAAAAATTAAGGACGCGGAACCTTTGCACACCGAAATTAAGTATAATCAAAAGTTGTATGCAAATAATAAAGAAATAAACACCAACAGTAAAAATATAGTATAAAAAAACTAAAAAACACGCTTTGACGATAACGTAAACTAAAAAATCAAAAATAATTGTTAATATGGAAAATAAATAAATAAAAAAAAATAGTATTATTGTGAAAAAAGGGTGAGGCGCTTTTTAAGAGCTGATTTATAGTGCACCCCCCGCTTTTTTCATTATTTTCTTACTTACCTGAATTATAGTATTTTGCTGCTGACTAAGAGCTTCCAACTTTCGTTCAAAGAAAGCCAACGGCTTATCAGCTTCTTTTTGATGCTTGGTTGTGAGATGCCGCATAAGCTTTGACGGTTCCATACTCTCACGTGATAAAACATAGCCGCAAATTAAACATTGAGGTTTATTATTTATGACTGTGAACCCGTATTTCAAATAACTGTCATCGTAATATCTATTTTTTCGGATTCGATTCACCACCACCGCTATTGATACTCGTACCAGATGTTGAAGGCTGCGATCTTTTGAGAAATTTATCCATTTTATAAACGCGAAGAGCAAGCGAAAAAACAAAATAATGCCGTCTGAACTCATCGGCGACTACGCTTAACTGAGTGATGAGAGTTGAAACAAAAGAATATTGAGGGTGGCGCGCGCGGGGCGCTTGCTGTTACCGCAACGACAATCATGCCGCGCGGTGTGGCAACGTCGCCGTCGCCGACGCAGTATGATCCCCAAGAATAATTGACAAAGTTGCCAAAATAGGAAATCTTATTACCTAACGTATGTAGTCTTTTAATTAAAATTAAATTATCTCTTTGACTTACTATGACACAAGGGGTCGCCAGAATATTTCAACCTGTAAAGGAGTCGCGAAATCAGAAAGATTGAAAAACACTGCATTATGTAATTAACTTTTAGAGATAGCGTTATTAATCACCTTTAAGTTATCTGCAAGTTGGTAAATTAATTTGTGTATATCGATTAACTATTATCAATGAAATAAATCAATAACATGACAAGAAAACGGAAGCTCGACAACTAAATTTCGTTACTTTTACTTTAATTAAAGTTTTGAATAACCAAGCACTAATTATTTAAAAGCCATAATAATTTTACTGTATTATCTTCACTACAATATGAATTTAATTTACACTTCAGTGTAAGTAAGACGTGACTGGTTATCCTAACATCAAAAATTTAAAAAGTAAGAATAATAGAATATTTTGTTGCAAATTATTTGTCTATTGATAGGATAGCTTACATCTCAATTTTCAATGGCAATATTATTTTATTTCAGAATCTTTTGGAGCTAACGGACAATTGTCACTGCTAAATAATAGACAAAGAATTTGAAAAAAAAAACGTGTGGCACTCGGCACATAGCATTTTGTATCAACTTATGCAATAATAATTATTTATTTATTTTATTCATGCAGTATTTCTTTTTCTTTGATTTTGTTCAAGTTACACTTTTTGAGCGTGGTGACCGATAAGAAAACAAATTTTTCTATCTACATATGTCACCAACAAAAAATTGAAGCATTGTTCTACAAAAACAACAGTTGCTCAAATAGCAGAAGTATCAAAAGTCAATTTGGCAGCTGAATTCCCGAAGCCCAAATGTAGTAAATTTTACAACAAAAACGATTTCATTCATAAACGCAGGCGCAAATTCTACGAGCGACCTCGCTTCATTCATAAACACATCGTCGTGACATCTCCCCGAGCATGCCTTTGTCTACAAGCATCTTTTCGAGACGATGGCAAGAGCTAAAAACCATAAATTGAACCACTTTCTTATGCTTCTTCACAGAAAGAAGTCAGAAAAGTGGCAACAACGGAGTTGTCGATTTATAATATTTGTCCATTCTAAAATATTTTTCGTTGACTCGCAAAAATCTGCGTCGATATGTATGCAAGCTCATACATATGCATACATATTTACGCTAGTTTGTGGGCGAAGCTGTTACAGCGGCAAGGGATTGACCGCTTCCCATTCGCTTATTTTTTTCGGCACAGCTTGGATTTTCTATCATCACGCAAGTGCTAAACCAATGAGCGAGTTAATTTTTACGTTAAGTAAAAATGAGTCAAAAGAATATATTTTGAGCTGCACCGAAAAGTGTACTCTTTATTTATACTCTTAAGACTAACTTATTACATGTTTCTTACTTCTATTTATACTAACTAGTATGTTTACTTATTACTAGTTGATACTTTGTTAAGGTACAGATTATATTATTTGTTTAGGTTTGTTTACATACATACATATATATTGTTTGCTTAAAAACATTTGTTTTGTTTTAAGATAAGGTTGTTGTGCTATTCAAACTCAATGTTTTTTTGATACTTCTTTGTTTAGGATTGTTTCTTGTAGTGATAGTGCATTTCAATTGTTCGAACTCAAGGTTGTTTCTGCATTCTGTTTACTGAAACAAAAGGTTGTTTTGATGTTTGTTACTATTATAAGGAATACATTCCTTAACTAGCGCGACAGATATTAGAATACACACGTTCTTAGGGACACAGGTATTGAGGCAGCTGCACAACTAGTACATAACTGTGTCCCTAAGAACGTGTGATTTTTAATATTTGACAGATGTCGCTTGCAGTTTGTCGTGCTCAATATGTACAAAAGCTGGTCAGTTTCATGAAAAATCGCACCAGGCTCGTAGTTGAAGCTAGGGGGGTCACACTAAATACTAAAATTAGTTTAAGATAGTATAAATTGTTAAATATACATATTCATTAAACTGTAGCTTAAGTACTTTGTGTAAAGAGTAATGTGTAAATTCATATTTTCGTACTTTAAAATTTTCCCTCTCGTTGTACTGTTTTTATTTTGAAACATGCTAATTTAAAATTTGCTAAATAATAGTTCTGCATTAAAAAAATATTGAAAATTAATAACAAAAGACGTTATTTTTGCATGCAAAGTCAAAAAATATGTTTTTTTTCAGTGTGTAAAGAGTTTCTTGACATACTGTATATTATTTTGACTCATTTTTACTTTATGTAAAAATTAACTAACGCAAGTTATACTGCGAAGTGCTCATAAATAATCAAACGAAGATCGGGGTCACCAATTTAGCACGTTACACGTCGTGCTTTATTCAATCTCCAAAAAGAAGTAAGTGTTGCAAAATGACAATTCAATTATAAAAAGTTACATAACATTTACCGATAGATGGCAGACAACACGGCGCAGTGCTGCCAAAAAATTTTTATCATAGCGCCATCTGTAGAATACTTACTCAATGCAATCAATAATTACCGCCATCTGTCACTGCCAAATAATAGACAAAGAAGTTGAAATAAAAAAAAATTCGATTGAAAATTGAGATGTAAGCTATCTTATCAATAGACAAATAATTTGCGATAAAATATTCCATTATTCTCACTTATTCAATTTTTGATGTTAGGATAACCTGCCACATGTTACTTAGACTGTAGTGTATATTAAATTCATATTATAGTGAATACCGTAAAATTATTCTGGCTTTTAAATAATTAGTGCTTGATTGTTCAAAACTTTAATTAAAATATATTCATGTAAGTATTATCACATTGGTATATTATTAAATTTGTTATGCATTAAATCGCTGTGTATGATATACACAATAGAAGAAATATATATTTTTTAATTTATGACATAATTTTCAGCGATGGCACCGAGAGGAAAAGAGATTTCTGACGATTTGAAAACTTTGATAATAAAATATCACAAAGAAAATAAATCCTTACGTGAAATCGGTCGTTTAGTAGATAAAAGTTTTGCTACAATACAAAAGATCGTTACTAAGTATAAAACTGTGGGAAACACAGCAAATAAGTCGCGCTTCGGTCGCCCACGGGTCTTCAGTCATAGGGAAAATAGCTTAATTGTACGCAAAGTAAGAACAAATCCCAATTAGTGCCCCTAAGTGTAATCTGAAATGGAAATGAGATTGGAAAACATTTGTGGTACCCAAACTATTCGACGTATATTGTATAATGCTGGCTATCATGGACGTAGTAAAGCCTTTCGTGAGTACCGTCAGCCGACATTAACGGATCGCATTTGCAAAAGATTACGAAAAGCATGACCAAACATTCTGGAACCAAGTCATATTTTCAGACGAATGCAAATTTAGTATATGTGGATCCGATGATCGTGAAAAGGTATGGAGAAAAGTTAACGCAGAGTTAGATCCTATGAATATGACTGGCACTGTTAAGCATGGTGGGGGTTCGGTCATGGTTTGGGGGTGCATGGCGTCAAAAGGGGCGGGTAATTTGGTTTTTGTTGAGAACACTATGGACCGATACGGTTATTTAAACATTTAAAAAAAAAATTTAAAACAAAGTGCTATTAAATTGAACATGGAGGGGTCATTCATCTTCCAGCAAGACAATGACCCCAAGCATACATCGAATATTGTGCGAGAATGGCTTTTATATAACGTGCCAAAACAATTGAAAACACCGC